>NC_136621.1:32982790-33002790 GCF_933228915.1 Telmatherina bonti
GAGCAGTGATGCAAGGAAAACCTGCAGGATTGTGGCCCCTCCAGGACCGGAGCTGGACACATATGATGGCACATAAACAGAAAGCATTTTTCCAAATCACACTGGTGCATTGAACACTAAAATTTAGCTGCACTATCCCCAAGAAAAGTCACAAAATACAGTTAAATGTTCACAGTCTGGAGACACTCCTGTGTTTTTTTTTTCCATCTTTAAACCTCATTGAGTGACAGAGTGGACAAAAACATGTTGGAAGACCAGTTGTCAACAAACTTGACTGATAATAACAAGAATAGTCGACTGTAGCTGTGAATGTATGACGATGCCTGTCAATGTACAGTCCAGTGCCAGAGGAAAATGTCGCTCCATCACATTTTTTGGAAAGCACAGATATGTACTGTGTCAACATTTCTCAGTCAGACACATCTGCCTAAATGCTTTGAAACCCAAAGGCTTGTTGCGCCTCTCCTCACCATGTTGCCACAGTTTGAGCAGAAGGCTTACGGTTCAGAAAAGGCTGAACTTTTTTCCAATTTTGTTCTTTTTGTCAATTTTTATTTTTTCCACAGCTACTTTTCTTTCTGTGGTTTGTTTTATCATGCAAAAACATGTCTGCGTAGATGATGTAAAAGTTTAAATGTTTTTGGACTGATCGAACCCCAAACCTTATTTACGCACATAACCATAAACTCTATCAACAAACAAAAAAAAAGTATCAATTACAAGGCAAAACCTTTTAAGATGTCAAAAACAGACATTTCTTATTCTTTTTTAAAAGAAAATGTTCTTCGGTTACATACATGCAGTTTTATTAACCTGGTCAGGTTAATAAAACTGAATTCCAGATGGGGTTAAGAAATGGTGCATGACATAAACAACTTCATCTTTCCTCCCTGAGCATCAAACTGTTTTGGCTGATCTTGTGTATACGAAAACAAAGTAAATGACTTGGAAATAATATTTGACAAGTCATTCATCAGCATGTATCATTAAATCTTTTAGTCCTCCAGAGAGGGAAAAAAAAAAAGTCTGATTGCTTGATTTAAATGATTTCCCTCCTACATCTTTCAATTATGACAAATTAGAGTCTGACGCAGCTAAACTGAGTGGGATGTGATTAAAATCATCTGGAAACTCATGCTCTTCAGCAATCATACAGCTTGTCATTTTTCCCAAGGCCGCTGTCGACGAAAAAAACAAAAGCGCTGCCATGTTTGGATGCTTTTTTATTCTTCGCACCTGCCTGATTCAAATAAAACTTTTCATTGATTTGCCTACTTCTCTTCTCCATCTGCATGTGTTTGTTCGTGCGCGAAGGCTGTGTGTATGTGACATGGATAGACTTGGACGAAATGAGTTCATCGGAGAGGTGAGAGTGGCTCTGAAGAAACTGAAGGAGGGTGAGAGCAAACGTTACAATATGGGCTTGGAGAGAATTGCACAGGTATGTATTATCGTTTCCACACACACTGTATTGATTTATTTCTTCACATTTTCCATCCTGAGCTCATCAGGTGTATGGATTCCCACCACTGTTTGCAGTTGTGTAATAAATATCTACCATTTTCTTGATTATTCCAGAATAAAGAAAGTAACAATCAAACGGTGGAGCAGGGAGCAGTCGTTGCAGAAGAGGAGGTGAGACTATCATCAGCTTTATCATCATCGCTCTTATCATTAGAATTTTCAAGCTCTTTCATTTCTAATTATTCCCCTATGTCTAATATATTTTCTTATCTTTGCAGCATGTATAATTGACCATGTATTGCTGTATTCAATGAGAAAAAAAATTCATTAATCTGTGTGAAGCATGAGCTTTGACAATCTTGTGAGCAGTAAAACCACTAACCTGGACACCGTGTATCAGTGGTGTGTGAATCCCACCAGTGCTGTTTAGTGTTTTACTCCTCTGATGCTTGTTATCTCATTCCCCTTCGTGATCTCAGCGACAGAAGTAAAAAGCTTCTGTCTCTGATTAGATTTAATTTAAGGTCCATCCTGGAGATTAAAGCGAAAAAGGGAGTCAGGTCACTTTTGCCAGGCTCAGTTAAAACCTGCATGAGTTTTCCTTTTAAAACCCAAAACACATGATATGACCCAAATAGTAATTTTACTATAACTGATCATGAATATTATGTTCACAAACATTAGAAGTTTTTATGACGTTATTGGTTTATTGAGAGGGAATAAAACACTGTTGTGTGTCGCGTGTCCAGCGTGGACGCATCCTGGTGTCCCTGTGCTACAACACAGAGAAGGGCTGCCTGCTGGTTGGGATCATACGCTGTGCCCATCTGGCTGCCATGGACTCCAATGGTTACTCTGACCCCTTCGTCAAAATGTAAGTCACATCCAATATTTATGAATATCTTACAAATTATGCTTATGTGCAGATTTCCCATTCAGTGCCGCAGATGCTGGGATATTTTGTGGCGTGTGGTGGGCTCTGCATGTGAGCAGAGGCAGCTATATTGACCATTAGAGTCCATTTGTGGATACTTACTGGCTGTTGTTAAGATATACCTCCTCACAGTGCGAAGAACAAGTCCTGCTGCTGTCAGACTTAACAATGAACACATGTAAACGGCTCCTATTACACCTGTGCAATCTCTAAACAAACATCTTTTGAAACCTGTGCAATATTTTTTATCAGTTGCAATAATTTCTTTTATACAGCAAAACTTACACTCTTCTGCTAGTTATGTACACATTTATATACATATTTATGTACATAGTAATGCATGTACTTTACCTGTACTGCTGCATCCTGTTGCAGTGTCCTCACTGGGGGACTAATGAGTTTTTCTAATTCCTGTTATTATTATTATATTGTAGCATTTTGTTTAGACTGCAGGCCTAAAAGCCTTTATGACATTCCCAGATTGAAGCAGCATGTCCTCACAGAAAAAAAAAACAATTAAGAAATCTTTTTGTTTGTTATTAAGTGTGAGGTTGTTGAAATACTTAAAGGGGTGCTATTATGATATTTTAAGTTTTCTGAGCTTTCTACAGTGTTGCAGTGTTGACTCCTCATCAGACATGTTAACGGCACTGTTTTTTTAATCACCTAAACGCATGTTTGAGTTTGAGTTTGAGTTCCAGCACTCTCTCCGTTTGGTTTCCATGGCGACGAAAAATGTGTAGTTTTAGAGAGTTTTTTCTACTTGGAAATCTTTGTCACGTCCCGGGGGATAAGGTTTGGTGATTGGTTACCTTCTACTGGTTAACAAGGGCATGTACAAATACATCAGGCGGGTGGAAAACGTTGGATAAAGTTATTTCCAACGATGGCTGCTGAGTTTACCAGAGAGAGACATCCTGCTGCATTCGTTACTGTGGGTTGCTGTTTTCCACTTAGTTTTCAGGCTCTGATTCAGGTTCCAACATGTAGGGCTGTATGATATGTGTTGACATTGTATTTTGTTTTTTTTATTGAGTTCATATCAGCCTAATCCTTCTGTTTATGAGATGTTACAATGACGGCGAAAGCAGGTGCGGTGCGCGCTGCCGATGTAGTGCAGTGGCAGGAGGCGGGGCTTAATGCGGAAGTCTCAATCCACTCGTTTTGCCCACAGGCTGATCTGACAGCCTACGGAGAGGGTCGGTCTGAAGTAAATAAAGCGATTTGTGACAATAACTCGATCAATCCCAGCCCTTCTGGTCTCAGAAATAAAAATAAATTAGCCTGAAATGCACATAATAGTTCCACTTTAATGACAGCCTGAACAAACTAAGGGGGCATATAAACAAGTCCAGGACATTGGTTTTGACTGAACGGAGGATTTTCTACCTTTGTTTGGTTGCTTTTTGGTTTCCTGCTGGACTTTACTCAAGCAGGCCAAACTGCCTTGACAATGTTGCACCTTTACAGACTCTGCATGCTCGTGGAATATTCCCTGAAAATGACCAATGACCACAGAGAAAGACGAAGAAATTCCAGCTACCCTGTCAGGACCAAAAACCAGCTTGTTCACCACAAGCAAACAGTAGAGCAACACCAAATTTCTGCAGTCTTTGTGTTTCTGTTTTTAGTTTGGTGTTCTAACCTAAAGCAGTTTTCATAGGAGTCTGCCCAGTATGAGCATCGGGAATGGCAGCTAGCTTACCACCATGTTGCACTTTGATATGCCCTACGTTACTATCTTTCTTTGTTTTACTGCATAATCTATTTGTTTGAACTGAGCTGCACCTTTTTTTAGGCATCCAGTTTGCATATCTTCTTTTAGGAAAGCCATCCTGGTAGAATTTTACGGTACACAGTTTGTAGTTTAGAATTAAACCAGCAGAATTATGAGAAACAGGTCATCAGTGGCAGAACTCATGCATACAATAAGATGCGACAACATCAAGACAGTGACAATGTACAGTAAGCGTCTTATTCAAATGCCACAAGATATAAAATGTACTGTATGAAGCGTTAGTTCAAGTGATTATAAGTGTGGATAGTTTTAAATGGGGAAAATGGATTCAAAAACAACTAGCGACTATTAGCTCAACTCCAATGTTAACTGCTCATATTTGTTTCATCCAACCTCTAAGATTTGTTATTTAAACATCATAATATTGTTTTAATCAACGTCTTTTGCATTATTCATAAACCCAACATGCAACACTAAGTGTAACTTAGCTAATTTGAGCAGAAGGTTATCGGGAAGTTGACAGAAGCTGAAATAAAGTAGCTTCGGGCTGCTGGGTGGGAGGCTTCAATGTTGGCCAAGCTTGAGGGAGCAAACTGTTGGAAAGCTCTTCGGAGCAGTGTGTAACATTTGCGCTTGACCTTTTTTTTATTGTTACCATACTAATCCATGCAGAAAGGTTGCAGATGATGTCTGAATGCACAAATCCAATGGGATCACCTTCAAATATTATTGCAAAGATTCTGCTGAAAAGACCAGATTTGAGAAAGAAGCCCACTGAGAAAACCATTGAGGGCTGATTTTAGAGTGATGCATTACTGAATAAACAACACAGGTAGTCATAAGCTAATTTTAATGCTAGTTTTGAAAGCACACACTTCTATGACTTAGTAATGCCTTTGTTCATCAGTACATTAGAAATGGTATTTTGGGAGCAGCTTCCTACAGCAAAATAATACAAAGTCTTTCTGGAAAAAATTGTTTTCATTACTCTTAGGGCATCTTAAATGATGGATCTGGGGGGATTGCTTTTGCAGGAATGTAATAAGATTTGCCTAATTGTGTTTTCCAGTACTCATAACTACAAATCATATTTTTGTTCATTTATTGTTTTATTGTTTTATTTGAATCCTGATTGGCTGTAGCAAAGCTGCAGTTCTTCTTCCTGAGGTCCAACACATAACATTTACAACATTAATACAAAAAATGAAAAGCAAACCTAAAGAGGTGGCATAGAAAAATAAAAAAATAAAAAAATAGAAAATATAAAACAAAATAGCGGGTTTTTTTTTTATCAGACACTTAGAGATAAATCAAAACAATGCATAGTCGTATATATTATAGCATCAATAAATTCAAACAATATTTAGTTATAACTTGTGCCAATAAACATTTTCAGTCAATATTTTTATTATATATATATATATATATATATATATATATATATATATATATATATATATATATATATATATATATATATATATATATATATATATATATATATATTATAGGTTATTTTCAAGTGAGTGGATCATATTCCAAAGAGTCAAAGTTCTTTGGTGCTAAGAACAGATAAAGCATAAAGGGCCACCAGCCCATTTGGGTGTAAGGAGAACATGTGTTTTTGTCAGCTTTGTTGCCACCATGTACACGTATGATGTGTTGATCTCAGGAAGAATACGGTTGCATTTTTATAAAGAATTGCGGTCCCTTTGCACAAAGAAACAGAGAAGCTTGCTCATTGAAATGTACCAGTAAATCATTTTAAAAAGCATTCTCATGAAGGTTTGGTACAAGAGACAGGACCACAAAGAAGTCCAAAACAAAGTCAGATAGCAAATACAGAGGGATTTATAGAGCACATAGAGCTAAAGTTCTTGGAGCTGTGGATGCTTACACGAAAGGACAAGACTATTGGAGAAGATAAAACTGGTGAATCCGCAAGTGAGTACTCAGAAAGTGAAATGAGAGTTCTGCCCTCCAGGGTTTTCCTGAGGTATAAGAAACAAAACCTTTCTGGCAGGTGATGCTGAAGAGTAACATGAGGAAGGATGAACTCATAGGACGGACTGACCATGGTAGAGGATTTCTAATAACCTAAAAATGTACAGAAATACAAACTGCAGAGCAGGAACAGGCTAAAGGAGACAAAGATCCACTAAAAACAAACTCCTTTCGGATGCTTGAACTCAGTAGACTTGGCCATACAGTAGACAAACTGGCACTGGCTGAAGGGCATATCCAGGCTTTAAGGAGGAAGCAATCAGCAGTTACTGGTAAGCTGCAAGAGCCATGAATCAGCACCTAGAAGTCATACCTAAGGGAAGGCAGGAGCTGGAGACAAACTATCCATGCAGAAAAAAAACCTACAAAACCCAACAATTCCTGAGTCCAGAGCTCTGGATTGGACACAGTTGAATAAATCCATTTGCATTTGAAGTCAAGTTCTAAGGTTAGCATTAGTTATCGACTAACAAACTTGCATATATGAGTTTGTAGTTTGGCGAGCAGATTGTCAAAACAAATTCCCTTCTAACAGATCTGTGTTTGAATGGTACAAACTGTTCTCATGTTTTAACCAGTGGCAAGGCCTCCTACTGCTGTTTTCCCATCTTTTTAATAAACTGAAAATCCTCTTAAGGTCAGCAGCACATGAGAGTCCTGGCAAAGAGAAATGAATGTAGCTTCGGGTTAACTACCCAACAAGTCATCAGAAAATTTGGGGATTTATAGAAACATAAAATTAGCAATCAGTTTCAGAGAGGCTTGGCTGGTTTGGACAAATGTGAGTTTCAAGGGCTCTGAATGTACTTATTGACCCCAGAGATACTTTATTTCACACTTGCTTTGCCCTTCAACCAGCTTATCAGGCTTGAGGGGGCAGAGTCACACGCCCTGCTAAGACAACAGTATGGCACAACATCCACTCGCCTCTGAACACACATGCACTGGCCACATCCCATCATTGCATAAGTTAAAGGAATGTAAAGTCTGCATACGCCTCAATGACTTCCACAGCAAAAACCAGTTCAGGAGCAGATCAACGACTTGAAATGGTCACTTCAATTGTATTAGGCAGCGGGATGGAATTGCATCCAAACTCCTTATCTTTTTCCCTTTTTTTTCAAGAAAACCCCACTCTGTGAGATTGTATACATCTCTGCTGATGCTCATCTTCACAGACTAATACAAACAACCAGGGAGAGGTTCAGTAAACAGTCTGCCTGCAAGGGGTGGATAGTGACAGATAAACAACCCACACAGCCAAATCTCTGATCTGCTTGCTGTATCTAAATACCAACAGAGCAGGAAGAGAGGTCTCCGACTCCAGAAAACCAGTCCCATAGCAAGTGTCACCTTCCAGCAGCGGGAGGCTTGCGGGCAGGAGCAGAAAATGGTTTTTCCTTTGTTGAGTAAGTTGTGATCCAGGGTTGGATGAATGAACAGGCAGTGATGTAGGTTCAGTAAATGATTTGTTGTGGTACTTCTTTTTTTTTTTTTTTTTTTGACCAATTGCTTTTGTGTTTGGCCTGAAAATGATCCCTTTGTGTGTTTAATGGGTTTACAGCTTGAATATACATCTCATGGTTATGATGTAATCAAAATCTGCATTGCCGTCAGCCAAAGATGTTCCCTAGCCGTTATCTTTTATGCACACATTTATCTTTTTTATGTTTGGTTTTGTTCTTTGTTCAACCTCTTGACAGGAGGTTGAAACAACCAGTCGACTTGTGTGACATTTTTGTTTGAGATTTCTTTGTGAGCCTGTGCACCCACAGCACCCTGCGCTACATGGATGTTTTACAAAAGCCATTTCTCTTTGCAGAACCACAACTATAAATAAAGGCCTGGATTAGTAGGTGAAGTAGGATTTATTTGTCCATTTAGTTATTATTTTGCAGCTGATAAGGGATGGGAAGATGGGTTGGAGTAGGTGCAATTACTCTATCAGGAGATAATGGAAAATATTCTGCAAGCCCTTCTCAAAGTTGTTTTAGTTTCTCTGAACCACCGACAAGATAAAGACTGCAGGGGCTCAAACCTTGTTAAAAATGTATCTTGTTCCATTTTCTTCCTTGCAGAGAAAGTTTGTTTTCTTTGCAACGATAGGACATGTAAAATACATGTGAACTTTTTTCTGTGGTTAACTTATTGGATTACTGTTGATCTTGAGCTCATACTTCACAAGAAACTGAAGCGGTTTCCATCCAACAACATGTGGAAAATGCTTAAGTGAGGCGTCTTTCCCTTTTTGCTGCAAGATAATGAGGATGTTATCACTTTGTTAAGACTGGAGAACAAGTTCCCTGCATGAAAACTGCCAGGAATTTGAGTTTTTTTTTGTTGAAATGTATAATAAGATTCAAAGAAATTGATACCCTGAAAGTGGAAGTCATTACACTGAAATAATTGCAACCACTAACTCAATTAAACCAAATGAAATCAAACAGTAAAGCGCTGCAATGATTCTGGGAATGTGTGTGTGTGATACATGAAAGAACTCTTCCTTATTATTACAAAATATTTGAGGTAAACAAAAGAGTTTCTTAAGATAAAATTACAAGTTGGAAGTTCTGTTGGATTGTGTCCTGTTTCAGCTGCAGATACGTCGCCGATGTGCCGTCATACTTCTTTCTTTTTATCCCTTTTAGTTTTTATTCAACTTGAATGAGCAAACTAAACACAAATGTTTGTTTGGCTTCAAACTCAACAAAAGTAACTGTTTTCTTCCTCTTCATCACTCTGAGGACAAACACAAATGACTTCTACATGACTTGTAAAGGGATATTTGGTCACCGTATGGTCAGTTGAGGGTATTTCTGAATGTAAATAACCATAATTGGATAAAGTAGGTGATTTATAACAGTGATAGGGCTGAGTGATATGCCCTATAACTGCTATCAGGATATTTTTATTATTTAATCCTTGTGCCTGATATATGTCTCAATGTTTTGATGTCTCTAAAACACTAAATGTTCAATTCAACATTATCATGCATAAAATGGCATCAGCAGGATTAAAGCGAATTCTGCATTCATAAAGTTTTGATAACACAAATAAAAAAAACAAAAACAAAAGAGGTCAATCATTATAGGGAGTCCCCCAACTGCAATCCTCGCCACTCCATCAAGTTTATTTTATTTTATTTTATATTATATGAAGAATTGTAATTTCCTGTTTCCTCTAGAATATGTTTATATTTTGCCCTTTTATTACAAAAACTAAACAATTTGATGCTTTTTTTTTTTACCATATTTAAACGCTGATAGGTATTAAGTCATGTCACGTCATGTCTCTGGAAGCCGAGCCACATGCACATTGGTGAGTCATCTCCCACTGGTAAATGGAAAGTGCACATTCAAAATGGTCTCTTCCACCACCTGTAAACCTTATAAAAACATCTGGTTTATTGAGAAGCTCAGCTTTTATTTAATCAAATGAGCAGCTAGCGGGAGAGAAGCAGGAGTTTTCCTGCTCTGGTGTCCATCCGGAAACAACGAACAGCTGAACAATCTCATCATCATATAGTCATTTCCTGAGGCGTATTACTACTAAATGAATGTCAGGGTCAGACTGGGGAATAATCTGTCCCGCTGCTGAGAAAAAAAAGGCAGTGGACTCCTGTCCATGCCGTGTTGTAATCATGCTTGGTTCTTATGCTTTCACAGTTTCATAAATGACTCATTTGTTTTGATAAAACCAACATTAAGGTAATAACCAGTACATAACCTATTTAGCCTTATTTCTTTTATGTTAAAAAGAAAGAAAAAAGTAAGTGAATACACCTTAAGGCGTCTCTGTGTGGACATTATTTTAATCACATGGGCTCTGAACAGTCAACGCTTCTAGAAATCTTGTGCTCTTTGAGGGTCCAGGGACCCCAGATTGGGAACCACTGATTTAGAACATGTGCAATGCATCAACACCTGATTACTTACTAACATGCGTACAACTGGCCTCTGCATATTTAGTACTGATTTTTTTTTTTTTTTGTACTAACACCCATGTTAAATATCATATATACAATGAAATTCAGGACCGTTTCAACAATTGCTAAATGAGGACTCCAGAAAAAAAAAATAGACTTGTTTCTTTGTGGCAAGATGAGAGAGTTGGATGGAGAGAGGGTAGTCAGGTTGCAGCATTAAAGTAGAATATTTGAAAGCTTGGATTGCAGCTGAATATATGCCTTAAAAGAACTTGGAGGCACCAAGAACAAACTTCAGCACAAAGCAAAAATCTAAAATAACTAAATGGCCTGAAACACCGAAATACCACTTCAGCGACTGAACTGTCTGACAACGGCTGGAACACAAAACAGACAGATACGCTGCAGGACTGATGAGGAGATGGGAAAAGAGGAGCCAGTGCCACAGCTCAGCCTGGAAAGCATCCCCACAATAAACACTAAGACCCATCAAAGACTCACAAAAAAGAGAGAGAAAGGAGGACTCACCAAAGACCAGACAGATCAGAGCTTAAGCCATGACACTTTTCTCTCTCAATTCTGTGAGTCATTCAGCTTTAGGAGCTGTTGGAGTGACTGATGAACTGACTTGCTTCCCATTGAAGAAGAAAAATGATCATTTCAAACTCTAGATGAGTTTATTTCTCTGCAGAAGTATTTTTACCCTTCAACTTGCATATATAAAGTCTGCAAAATCTTAATGATTCTATCATATTACCACGTAAAAGCATCAAAATAGTTTGCCATGTCAGATCTTTCCTGCCGAACCAGCACATTGCAGTTTTGCTTCTTGTTTCTTGCTTATTTCATGTGAAATAAAAGTCATGAGTAACCCCTGCAGCAGGCATATATTTAGCTCCTGTCATCTAATTTTACTCGTTCTCTCCATCACTTTTTTTTTTTCCCTGCGTTGCTGCCTTGGTGCGTTGTGTTTTCTCCATTTTGTTCCTGATTTTAGCACCAGTTCCCTCTCCCTTGTCTCTCCCTGTCATTTCGCTGAGCTGCTCTACTTCCTCAGTTTGCGTTTCTGAACCATAACATGCTGTCAGGATTATTTTAACTTCTAAATTCTCATGACACCGACAACTGGCATTGTCAAGTCCTGACCATGACATGTGGCTCCAATGACAAAAAGGCAAAAAAATGCACATCTTCTGTCCTGAACAGATATTTTTGCTGTTGTTGGCGCTTTAATGTTAATGTTCTATGCTTAGCTGCTTTCATACTGAGAGCTGAATTAGATTATTTTTTATTACCAAGGTGTTACATACTTCATCTTGAACTCATATCCTAAAGTTCCAGCACGTACAAAAACCTCTCTTTACTGGAAACATGGCAGGACACCAGTATCAGTCTCTCTCCTTGTTGTGGGGGAATTTCAGCCAACTTATGTTTAACACATTGTTTCATAGCATGTGAAGGACTTGAAAGAGCTGCAAAACAAGAAGATATTATCCCCTCTCTGCCTCTATTTTACCAGGTGACATGAGGTGAAGTGTTTCAATTTCCACCAAATGTGCTGCTGTGCTGACGATACAAAAACTGTTTTATGCTTCTCCATCCAATCTGCTTTGGTGTTTGCAAATGCAAACCTGTGTTGAAGTGTGGTGCTGCTACTTGGGGACAATGTGACAAATCTGAGGCATGGGCTGCTCTTGATATGTTGATGTTGTTGCAGGAAATGACAGGAAACCAAGATGCACTTTCTGGTGGAGCACAACTAAGTGCTGAAAATAGCAAAGAAATATATATATATATATATATATATATATATATATATATATATATATATATATATATATATATATATATATATATATATATATATATATAATATATAGTAGGTGTGATTTGTGCTTTGTTATTGTTTTATTTTTCATTATTATTATTGTTTTTCCATTTTCATCCTCTTTGTGTTGAAATATTGACAATTTTCAGCGCAGGACAACAACTTTTGACAAGTAAGAAAAGTTGTCCAAAGGTCTGATCAGAGAATTATATTTTTCTTGATGTTTTGTTGAAGGTTATAGATCCAAAAGTCTGATCAGATGGAAGCAGACCAAGAAAGCTTATATGAGTTGACAAGACAGAGCATTCAGTGCTTGTATACACATAATAAACTGGATTTTTCTGAAAGTTGGCACTAAGAAAAAAGCAAGAAAAGGATGTTAGTTTGCATTATTTCTGTTCTTTTAGACAATAAAATCTGCGACCTCACAGCACGAAGGTCACTGGTTCGAGCCTTGAGTATGCATGTACTCCCCATATATATGTGTGTTCTATGTCGGTACTCAAACCCACAAGCAATGTGTGTTACGTTAATGGCTATGTTTAATTGATCACTTCTCACATGTGAGTCACTTTGGATAAAAGTGTCGATCAAATGCCTGTCAAATCCATTTTTTAATGAATGGTTGAAATATAGTAACCATGGTGAAAAACTGAAGCAATACTGAGATAACAAACACGTAAGTTTGGGGTTATGCACCCAAACCGAGTTTGAGTTTATTTCAGTCCATCAGTCAATATCATAACTCAGACATTAACACGAACATAAAACAATGACTGAAAGGGGTTTTGGCTGAAGTGAAACACTTATTAAAGCCAAATCCTATGACAACTTGGTTACCACTTAAACCATGTGAAAACCAAGTGGTAGAGTTGGCTAGGGAACATTTATTTCCACCAGTTTGTACTCAAATTTATTACAGTCAACAAAATATTTTGTTTGTTGAGCAAAACTGTTGCAGGGTTGGATGGCTATTTTAAGATAACTTTCAACAAATCAGCATTCAACCTACATGGAGGGTCATATCCGAGGGCGATGTGCCATCAGCTTTTCAGAAGACTGCACGCAAGCCCATCAGCAATGCTTACTTACCCACAATCTTCCACTCTACTTGAGGAAAGAGGAACACACTTGTTTGCACACTTGATTCATCTGATTTGAGTATTTAGCCAAAAAGGAGAATTTCGTCCATGTTCACGAAGAAGACACATTGTACTGTAGTGGTAGCTGAAATATGTGTAATTATGAAATTAAAACTGACTAATAAACTCACAAGTCAAAGTTAAAGGCCGATACATTGTGCTCCTTTACACTGTAATCTCAATTATTATAATATTTGTTGCAGGCAGGTGTTCATTTTTAGGCTGATGTCGTTCTGCTGCATTAGATTTAATATATTTTAGCTTGTCTGTCCCATACTTGGCATTACTAATGTCACCTCTCCTCACTTTTTCCTTACAAGAAAAACAGTTTTCTCATTAACATTCAGACTCTGTCAACAGCTACTGTCAGTCCTTGTTTACCTTATTCGCCAGTGCAACCTGGTGATATGTAATGGTCGAGGTAAACAGCACAAAAACATATGGTTAGCAATTTGGCTACTGTTTAACAGTGACTTCTTGTTTTTATGGAACAAAAACCTTAGAGAATAATCCTCCGATATCTCTATGGACCAGCCTAGTCTGTAATGAATTCCTCTGTGGTAATTTGGACATAGTTTGGTTGCGGTTGTACAGTTATTATCTACCCTGTTAAGATTGTGAATGCAGCTTGTTACTTTTAAATGAAAAATCTCCAAGCTGAGCTGGCTCACAGCCATATGTAGACTGTGATTTTGGCACAGCTCAGACTGAAATGTTTTGCCTTACCTTCTCTCATTCTGCTGGTTAAATATGTGCTTTGCTTGGCTGGCTTTCTTTATAGACTTTTATTTTTCTTAAAATGATCTTTTTTTTTTTTCCTTTTTATAAGAAGTCACAGTGCCAGGCATCTGCAGGCTAAATGCTTATGAAAATGACTTTTTATGATGCTATAATACAATTAACTGTGACTAAATGTGAACATGTGACTGAAGATAAGGCGGTGTTTGTTATCCTCAGGAGCAACGATTGAAAATAAGTCAGCTGAATATTTGGTTCTGGAAGATGCTTCAGTTCTCCTCCAGTGACTGTTTGTTGTGGCTTGACCGGAACAGAAAGGGGCTACAGGGGGTGGGATTGAGGTTCTTCTATGAGCATCAATCAGACAATATTCAAACTAAGAATGCATACATTTTATCAGCCATTAACCTGCAGGGGCATTTCTGAGTAGCTGATAACAAAATCTATCAATCTAAATCAACCTTTTTAGCTCTGACATCCAACATGAAGTCTTTCTTTGACCACCTAGCTTTCTATCATGTCGCCATCCTCTTTTCTTTTTCTTTCTCCACCCCAATACTTAAATCCTTCACTGGCTCTGATTCCTGCTCTGCAGTGACAGCCCCCAAGCCCATCTCATGCATCAGCTGTCAAGCCAGCATTCGTCACTGGTAAGAGAGAGAGGCTGGAAGAGTGAGATACCTCGTCGACTGAACATCTTGACTTGGAATTTATGCTGATGATGACTCCTAATGCCCTTCGGCAATCCTTCTGTTGCTTCTTTGCTGGAGCGTATACTCCAGCAACCTGCATGATTATGATCTTGCTGTGGTCTACAGTCTCTCTGTTTCCCTCGCTGTTCCGGCTTTTGTTAAAAGGACTTCCAGGTCACCGTTATCTCATGAAGACATTTTGCAAACTTTCGGTTTTTCTTTGATTTTGGTATTCAGCAAGGCTCGCTGCGGCATTAAGAAAAGATGTGAAGAAAAAGTCATGCAGGGAAAACTTTTATCTCAGAAAAAGTTGTTCCCTTGTTTGGATTTTCACAAGGTTTTAGTCTATAAATGTCTTGTAGATTATAGATTTTTTGTGCTGATTTTCACATGCTAACCAACAATGGTGGTGGTAATTAAGTGTGCAGATGCAAACGTGGGATGCTCTGGAGAATGACACTCAATCCCAAGTTGATCCTAATCGGAAGCAGGTTTATGAGTTTGCATGTGAACCGAAAATAAGGAAAACATGGGGTTTATAGCACCCAGAAATAAGTTAAAAGGTTACTCACATTAATGCGTTTCAGACATCTGTTACCTTGCATCTCTTTCTAAAAGGGGGATCTCTTGGTTTGGAAAATAAATTTCTTAGTTTCTCTGGTTCACTTTGCCTTCATGTCTTACAATGGAATAATGTTGATTGTTCACATTTGAAAGCATTCAGATCCCAGCCAATCAAATCGCCTGGATAAACTTTATGTCTGATCTTTCTGCATCCGCTACAAACGTTAGGCCTGCCCACCGTTGAAGCCCCTTATGGATCCTGGCTGATGTTATATCAGTATAAAGTTGTGCTTCTCATCCAAGCATGCTGTGGAATGACTGAAACACTCTGATGTCTCAACTCATCCAATCAGCAGAGTGAAAATGCTTAAAACTCATATCTTAGCCCACAACAAATCCAAACTCTCTTATTTGCTGCTCTTCCTCTTGTCCTCCTCATGAGAAAATAGAATGGCAAGACATTCCTCTGAAGGCTTGATAGATATATCCAGGATCCAAGTAGGCAGCTTGAAAAAAGAAGAAAAAAAAGACCTCTTCTTAGTTATCTTTTTATTTGCCTTGCAGCTAGCTTTGAATTTGATCGCTGTCTCTTCCCCGGCTCTGCACACTCCCCCCACAGCAACCATAGTGTGTACCCCATCCTATATGACAGCAGCTTAAAGACAATTTACAGTGAAAATGGTTCATATCTGCTGATAGCTGCATCTCTGGTAAGGCAGTTTCTCTACATGCTCACACACATACTAACATGCTTCAAATGGAGATAAAGCTGGACGTTTTAAGAAATAATGTTTAATACCTGGATCTAAAACATGCAGTTCACCCTTTATTCACCAGTCTACCTATAAAAGTATTAAAATAGTAGAATAAAATAAGTTATTTATATTTCTCACTTCACATTTTGCTTTAAACCTTTTTAAAAAATAATCTGCATTTCCTTTGGACGTTCCTAACATTCCTCTTAGCTTAGTTAAAAGGCACACGTGCATTTTTGTTGTTGCTGTTGTTTTTTTTTTTAGGTGTCTTCAGAGATGCCATACTATTCAACTCTGTCTGGGTCACTTCTCTTAAAGCCACACTTTCCAGTGTCCTTTGTCTTCAGCTGTTCTTACTTGTTTAAGTGAATGTGTCCTCAGCTCGAGGTTCTTTGGAAACACACTGGAAAACGATTTTTACACAGAAAGGTTTTATTTCTTTTAAAAATTACTTTGAGGAGTCGACAGAAAAGGCTTTATTGGGAGAGTGTTGCACAGATGATTTCTCTTTTTAAGGCTTCCCAGCACACAAAACAACAGTGGATTTGATTTGTTGCAACTACTGGCTTCTTTGTTACCTGCCTGACCAGGTTTCTTTGTCGCTGTTTACTCGATTTGGTTGGACAGGCAGATTGAAGAAATCTGCCGTTCCTCATCACAGAAGTCTGGGAGCTTTTGTTGGATTCGATTCTTTCATTTCAGAAGATGTTTGCTTGCCCCAGATCTCTGTCACGATCTTGTCTTGCAGGCCAACATTTACTTCTTAGTTCATCAGGGTGAGAGTTTCACTCTTTGTGAAGGAGCAACTGTGTGAGCTTTTACAGGAACAAAATCTGATTCACTTGAAAAAAACTTCAGTAAAATTATAGAAATATTTCAAGGACAGTTGCGACTAAACTAATGTGTACCTTAGATCTGTCTGTTTTACAAAAAAACAACAAAACAATCAGAGAATATGAAGCCTTCTCATATAATTTGTATATGATGCGAGACAATTAACTTAATCCCACAACAAAATAACACACACACTGGAAATTTTTACAGTCTAAATAGTTTCTGTGTTTGCTGAATTCAAGATGTTTCATTCTCATTTCGCCCTTTGAAAGCTGAGTTACGGCTGTGTATGCATTTGGAGTTCATCAGGTTCTACAGAATAACTTCCTTTTCAATCCCTTGCTCTCTTTATTCTCCTTTTTTCAGCATCTTACAGCCAGATATGGGGAAAAAGTCAAAGTACAAGACCTCAGTGAAGAAAAAGACTCTCAATCCTGAATTCAATGAGGTAATACTTTTCTCTTGATCTACAAATAACCACAAAACACCTGACAACTACTTTCATTTCTCTTCCAAGCTTGAAATCATCTGCAGTTTGGAGCAAAACATGCCTTTTGAAAATCACTTTAAAAATGTGTCATCCCTGCAACGTGCCCCCCAGTATCAGTCTGACATGTTTTCAGAGAAATTCATGCTCTTTTTGGTTTTCTATTTCTCACTGACTTGTATGAATATGCTCTTGTGTACACCACCTGTGCAGGAGTTTTCATATGAAGTATCTTTGGACCAGCTGGCAAAGAAAACCCTGGAGATCTCTGTGTGGGACTACGACTTGGGAATGAGCAACGACTTCATAGGTAGGCTGCAAAAGAAGAGAGAAGTGCGGTGGGATCAGCGATGAATATGAATATGCATGAATGAAAGAAGAGCTACGTCAGAAAACATAATTTAAAAAAAAAAAAAAAGCAGGCCGAGAGTGGGTGGAGAGAGAAGTGAGTGGAGGAAAAAAGAAAGCTAAGATATGAGGGGTAATTATGAGGCTTACTGGGATTGACTGGTGAGCAAAAAAAAAGAGTTTGAATGGAACAGGAAATGGAGAGAAGAAATCAAAACGGAGGATGAGTCTCTCTGGATTTGTATCCTTCTTGAAATTAGCACATCAGATGGTTGCCGCTCCATCAGGCTGCTAAACAGCTTTGCCACGGCTTGGTGTGTATATCACGGCAATGAAGTACATAGGAGCTTAAGGAGTGATGGAGAACCAGTGTGGAGACAAACTGGGAATGGATTACCACCCTGTGAGCTGGAAGTCACCAAGATGAAAGCATTTTACTTTGTCTAATTTGTGTGTGCATGTGTGTGTGCGTGCACATGTTAGTGTGAAGTAGAGGCCATGTGGGTTGGAGAGAAACACTAACTGTTTAGATGAGCTCTGTGAGTTATAGCTCCGTGGGGTGAAAAGGCCATCAGTAGAGCATATAGCTCTAGATAACAGCTTTCCCATGACTGTTATCATTACAGGTTGGGCTACAGCAGCCTGCCAGTTACGGTAATTAGAGCTGAAGGAAAAAATGACATCAAGACAGAGAAGAAAAGGAGTGGTGAAAAGGAGTTGATAAGGAGGACAGGACACCGGTGTGCATCGTGAATGAGGGCAGTAACGAGAAGGATAATAGGCTTAGCGGAATCACAAAGAATGTTAAGCGAAAAGATGGAGATTTTGTAGATATAAAAGGAGAAAACTGGACACTAATTGGAAGGCCATTAGCACACAAGAAGAGACTGTAGCTGTCCCGCAAACTAAATCTAAACTCTTGACCTGAAATTGATGCGGTTGTGTATTTTATTTACAGTTTTTTTTTTTTGTCTCTGTAGGGAAAATGCCATATATAGCAGACAGATAATGCAAATACAAGTTTAAATCTTTTGTGGAAAGATGACTGAAAGTCTTTCAAGACTAATCCAAGTCAGGTCTGAAGAATGAATTAACCAAATCAGTTTCAGTGCAAACATTGATTTACTCGGCGATACGCTCGCTGTTGACAGCTAATCCAGGCTACATTCTACCTCTCGGAAAGCTCGCTCCTAGCAGTGAAGTTCTGTCTCATGTTGACTGTTGTTTTGTCCCTTGCTTTTCTCTGTTTCTTTTACTGTCTTCGTCTAATAAAGTCCTCTTGGCTTGATGAGCCATGACGCATGATCAAAACCAGTGTTTTGATATCCAGTTGCTGGTTTGTTGCACGGTGCATAAAGCAAAACTCAGCTGTAATATGTGGTCCTGGGCTGGAAACCTAAAGAACACTGCTGGGCAACGGCAGCTTCAGGAATGTAAAATATGAAATGTCACAATGCCATCCAAACGAGTCAGAAACATTTATTTTTTTAGATGAAAAAGTTGCATATTGCCACTGCAACTGGACTGAAGAGTTTTGTGTTTGTGCTGGAGAAGCTGCTGATGTGGCTTTTACAACTAATCTAAATACAAATCCACATAAATGCCTCCTCTTTAGTGGAACTTTCTATTTTCTTTTGTGTGTTTCTTTATTTCACTCCAGTTTGTACCATTTGTACTAGAAATAGAAAATTTTGCTGTATTCACATTTTCTGGTAAGTTTTTTATCTACTTTTATCAGCAGTTAGAAGTCTGGCATACATACTACAGCCTTTTCCACTGTCTTTGTGTGGACATACTTACTTTTTTAAACATTACACACTTCATAAAGGACCTCATTTCAAAAACTAAATCAGGTGCTTGTGTGGGTGTAGTCTGGTACAGTTTGAAGTACACGATCACTAAATTCAGAATTAAAAATTTCATTGTATGTACGTATGCACCATGCACCTTTTTGCTAGAGTATTTTGTCCCTATTTAATAGATCCACCAGGTCAAATCTTAAAACTAAAGTCATTTCTGCTCCACATCCTTGAGCCAAAGTAAGTCTTTTAACAATTACATTTCAAGTAAGTCAAGTATCAAGGGTCAACTCTTGAGGGTTTCTGTTATTCAGAGGCATTAATGTAGTTACACTCACACGCTGCTGCTCATCTACACTGCAGGAAAACTGTGGTCTGTAAAGCTCAAGAGGACAATTTTATATCAGCATATATTTTCACTTTCACACACCTGGTCACACTTTAACCCCGCAACGCCTGGCTTTGCGGATTTGCAGCAAACCACTTCATGCCTTTATTTTAATTCTTTATAGTATTCTTCTCTCATTTTTTGTAATTATTTCTATATGATCTATTATTAATCTTTAATAATTTCTTGTTATTAATTTATTTAATATTAATCTGTACTTTTTTGTGTTTTTTCTGAATTTCACATGCAAGCATTAACCTGATTTTTTTCTTTTTTTATTTTAAATAATAAATAACTAATGAATGAATGAATAAATGAATGGATAAATAAATAAATTAATAAATAAATAATAAATAAATA
>NC_136621.1:33007790-33125290 GCF_933228915.1 Telmatherina bonti
ATCAACCATCAGAGGAAGCCACTGTTTATCCCATTACCAGTGAACTTGCAGATATCAGATGTAGTAGCAAATATTTTATCATCTGGACAACAAACCTGACAATGTTCCCTTTGGGTATCATGCATGATGTCCTGCTGAGATAATCTGTGCAAAAATGCAGACATACAGAACAGATTCCCCTTTTCTTACAGTTTAACATCAGGTAGTAGAAAGAAGCTACACCCAGTACACTCATTTGCAGAAAGTGGCAGGGAACTCTCACAATCCAAGGCACTAACCTACATATGTAATGCAGCTCCCTGCATATTTTTGCATATTAATGTTGCATAAAAGTTGCTCCTGCATTCTCTCAATGCCTACCAGGATACCGAATTCCCTCCCCCTCGGTTCATTTATCAGACAGCTCTTGTCACACAAAAGCACACCTACAGTCAGTCAGTGGCCCCCGGGACTTTTCTAACTGTTGAATTGATCTGGCTGCTCATATCTCGCCGTGTCCTTCGACAACCTTGTGAATGTTAGCTGCAAAAAAAATAAATAAATAAAAAAAAATGGATCCCCTCAGTGGTGGGTTGAGTTTATCCCAAAAAGGGCTTGAGAGTTATGAAAGCTTAGAAGGCTTAAAGTTGGTTTTTATTTTGATGTAAGAAATGATGGTGGGGGGAGTTGTTCTGTACTTTGTCTATGCACATTAAAAGTCCCAGCAGGTCAGCAGTAAGATAATCAAGCCAAAACAACACAATCATGCTATTTCTGGGAATATTCTGGACTTTGTGCACAGGCTGAGCGACAGCAGTCTAATAGGGTTCACATTTCTGGCCAGTTGTTTGCTTATTTCTGTCCCTGGATCTGTTGTTTACAGTCACAGACTTTTCTGACTCTTGTCTATTGACCTCGCTTTGCTTACGTAATCGCTTATCTACAATACAGCTGCATGTTTAGCAATCACCATCAGCTCGCATAATAGAGTGCAGCCTTGGCTGATCATTCTGAATACTGATGTGTTTACAGTCTACTGCGCCCTCCATTCAATGTGTATTTGTTTGTTTGTGAATACGACAATTCAGGGTATTTTTGCTCAGTTTGCTGTGCTTTACCAAGCAGGCCCTTGCTTTAACAAACAAAACCTTTACGGTCACAGACTTTTGACTCTTGTCTTCCTTAAATGAGTATCAGTGGTAATGATGCAGGAGGGCTGATGTAAGAATGAGATGGGAAGTCATGATTGCAGTCCCTGTGTATTCACTGTCAACGTCTAGCCCACGGTATGGCTGCCATCCTGTGGTGGGTTTGTGTAACTTCTTCATAAAATAAATTGAAGCTGTTTCACTGGTCGTCTGTCCTCCTTTCAGCAACATGTGATCGATGTCAAGCTTCATTCCTCAAAGGAAAAACATACTGGCAGCTGATGTGTTATGCAAGTATATGTTTATTTGTCAAAATCCAAGCCTGGTTGTTTGTTTCTGTTTAGTCACTTTTTAACTTTTCTACTTCTTACAGCATTTATTATCCTTTTTTTTCTTGCTTCAAAGTAGCTTTCATAGCTATATATGTTCTGCTTATTTCCCTCTGTTACATGTCTTCCTTCCCTCCTTTATGGGTCAGTCACCCTGCCAACAAACAGCGGCACGTTAGCCCGGTCACTCCACAGCAGCAACACAAAAGGCCGCAAGGCAGAGAAGGAAGGGAAGGAGCGAGAGAATGACAAACTGGTGGCAGCAGCGGCCTCGACTCCTTGTTCGGTCAGGGCAAGGAAAGCTTTGTGTCTGGCATCATCCAGAACCACCCTCTGCTCAGAGTAGAGGCCACACAGACTGGCTCCTTCAAAGAACATTGACAGACCTGAGTGGGGGAGAAGAGACGACAACCAAGTTCATGGACTGGATGCAGAGTAGCAAAATAAGAAATAAAAAACAGACTGGAAGCATCAGCAGCTGGGCAAAATGTTAGTTTGGCAGGCAGAAGGGAACATTGTAAGAATAACAAACCTAATTTCTTAATGAGTGTGTTCATGTCTGGCTCATCAACCAGTGTGATTTTGGGCAAAGTGACCTCAGTAAACTGAGAATTGGCTGCTTTCATTTGCTGTGTCATTTGACGGACGGCTGTGTCTGTCATCTGCTCCTCCACCTGCTGCAGGGCGGTCGCTGTGTTGTGGAGTGGCAGTAAAATGTACAGACTGCTGTCACCTGTGAGTGCAAACTTTGCCACCTGTTAACAAAATAAAAAAAGAAAAACATCTAAGACTGTTTTTTATGGAAAAAAGCTTTGACAGAAGGTGCAAAACTGAGATAATCCTTCTCCTGAAATTTTTGGTAAAATAAGAACACTTTTGCTTATTGTAGTCCATGTTTGCAGTGCATAAGTTTTCTGTAGGAAAAACATGTTTATCTGAAAATATTACTGATTTAATATGAAGATATTGATGTTTTATTCTTGCTAAACAGTACGGTATTTGATATTATTTATTAGTGCGTACGGTTAAGAGTAAGGAAAATGTAACGGGCACATTCACAACCCAACAGGATACAATGGTTTGGCAAAGTCAGAAACAAATAATTACTTCTTGTTGAAACAAGGAAATTTAAAAATAAAAATAAAAAGTCGTAGAATTAGATGTTTTCTTATTTCAAGAAAAGTATTAATTAATCTCACTTTTAATGGCAACAAGTCCCGAAACATACTCCTACACTGACATACTGACACAGAGGAAAGAAAAAGTTGGAAAAGTAAATAGTATTTAAAAAACACACACAGCAGATGGAATATGTGACTGATTTTGTTAGTTGACAACTGATCAGTAACATGACTCTGTATATAAAAGTAAGAAATATTAAGAGAGTCTCAAAAGTTAAAACTGGGCAGAACTTCAGTAATCTGCAAAAGAGTGCAGAATAAAGGCCCCTGGTGTAAAAATGCTGTGACTTCTTTCATTTACGAGAAATCAGCACCAGATTCAGAGAATACAGAGACATCTCTGTGCACAAAGGGGATCAAAAGTCCATTTTGGATGCTTGTGATGTTCCGGCCCTTGAGTGGCGCTGTGATAAAGGCAGGCATGATTTTCTACTGAAATCACTGCAGCAGTTCACAAACATTTCCAGAAATAATTGTCTGTTAATACAGTTCATTGTGTCTTTTACATATAGAGGTTCAGACTGGAATGCAAAAAGGAGCTCAGGTGTAAATATGAACCAGAATCACAGCTTTCTTCTAACCGTCAAAGATTTTTTTTCTTTTTTCTTTTAATCGTCAACATTGTGCTCTCCATACAAAGGAGTAGATGAACAATTTGCCTTTTTATCAGTGCTCAGCTCAAAAACCTACACCTACAACAGCACTGGGCCATATGCAACCAGCAATCTGCACATCTGGAAAGGTACAATGCCAAAAATTATGCACAGGTTTAAAAGAAAATGTGTGCACCCATTCAAAATATGTTTTAAGGAAACCCCTGTATTCAACTCTATGCAGCTCACATCAGCATGAACTGACTGACCTGCAGTCAGATCCGGCCTTTCACTACATGAAAACATTTGGTATTGTTGAGTAGCTATATCAAACAACATTCCTCTCCAAAATGGCCAGGAAATGGTCTCCTTAGCTGCCTGATATTTACCTATTGTTCTCAAGTAAGGAAATGCTTCATGGTGGTGAAAATAACAGTTCCAACCTCTATAAGGTGTGTTGCTCCCATTATATATATATATATATATATATATATATATATATATATATATATATATATATATATATATATATATATATATATATATATATACATATATATATATATATATATATATATATATATATATATATATACATATATATATGTATATATATATATACAGTTGTGCTCATATTTATTCATATCCTTTCATTAAAGAAGGTAAAAACAGCTGCCTGTAAAATAAGCTGAAATTGACTAAAGTAATAATAAATAAAAATTTTATGAAAATCATTACATTATTTTCTAATTCTGGTTCAAAAGAAGTATTTTTTTAAAAAAGCAAACAAATAGGATTATTTATTACATATTACATCAGTCATAAACTAATATTTTGTTGAACAATCCTTTAATGTTTCCGCTACAGTCAGGTGTTTTCTGTTCCTCTCAGTCAGACTTCTGCACCTGTTGACAGGTATTTTTTCCCACCCTTCATCAGAAAAGTGCTTTAATTGGTCCAGGACCAATTTGTTTGCTGTTTATTTTTCTTTCTTAAACTCAATTAAATGAAAAAAACAGTGTCTTATATTACTAAATTATATTTTTGCACATTTTTAGTTATTGTTCTTTTTTAAGTCTCCAGTTATTTGAGTGACTGTTGTAAATTCAGCCTTTTCTTTAATGAAAGGGTATGAATACATACCCTTTCATTAAAGAGAGAGAGACAGAGAGAGAGAGAGAGAGAGAGAAAGTTAGTGTGAATGTGAAGGA
The DNA here is from genome assembly GCF_933228915.1 of Telmatherina bonti. Lineage (NCBI taxonomy): Eukaryota > Metazoa > Chordata > Actinopteri > Atheriniformes > Telmatherinidae > Telmatherina > Telmatherina bonti. The sequence goes on from NC_136621.1 coordinate 33,012,232, forward strand.
ATCCCTGTGTGTTTGTGGTTTGCATTGACTGCTGCTTACCTGTGCCTTTAGCTCAACGATATACATAACTGTTGCCATGTATTTTGCTTGATATAGGATAGGCACAGGCACCAGATCCCCATCCAATTTCGTGAAATGGCCTTTCTTTTGTTTCATCCCAAACTTGAACTTCCACTCGCCTGCAACACAAGTACACATAGATCTTTAGCGGCTGTTTTCAAACCCACATGCACATAAGTGCGCACAAATAAACACTTTACTGACCACTAAAGGCGACAGCATTGAGTAGGATCAGCTGTGTGCTGGGTGGTACAGAGTCAACCAGATGCTTGATTTTGTTTTTGGTCTTATTTGCCACCCAGCTGTTCATCATCAGGACGTTTTCTTCACTGGATTCCAGCAGCTTCATGGGTTCTGATCCATAATACTGAATGGACTGGTTTGTAAAATGCTTGCTAAGATTCATTTCTGAGGAAGACAAAAGAGAAAAAACGATGATCTAGAAATAACTGAGCTCTGTCTGACATTCTAAAACACTCTTCGTGGCTATTTATTTCTTCATAGATGAGTCATTTTGTGCACGGACGCATTACCAGGGTTATAGTAGATCTGAGAAGCCATCTGCAAGGACTGGGCCATCTTCTCACTCAGGGTCTTCATCTGGACATGAACACAGTGGTAGTCATGAGGCACACAGACAGCTCTCTCAATGGCTCTGCGGGTCTGATCACGTGCACCTGAAAGTAAACCAGTCAACAAACAAATCAGAAAGACATGTACTTCAAGATGCTATGGAACACTGCAAAATGACATGTAAATACATGGAATTATCAGCAACTTTTCATTGTGAGCTATGATCTTGTGAAATGTTTCTGTTTATTATTGGTTGTTTTAGCTAATAGCTAATTATTTCATGTTTAGGATATGTCCAGTTTCTGGAATTTGCAGCTCTCAGCCCTAAGCCCCATGTGCTTCCATGAAAGATGAAAACATTTAGAAAAGCTTGGAATTTACTTTTAAGTGTGACGTGACAAAACAGCACCGAATAATTTTGTTTTAGTTATTTTAAGTTACTGTTCTGTTACATTTTCAGGAAGTCCAAAACACTTAGGCATTATCTTTACACAATTTTCAGAGCAACGTTTTACTGCAAACCATATAATCCAAATATTAATCCATTACATAATAAAAATTTATTTAAGACTACCTGAACTACCAAAATCTCATGTGCTGATAACCTTTTATTCTAATATGTCAGGGGACAAACTGTTTTTATCATTTGTTTTTATTTATGTTTGATTGGAAAATGTTTTCTCTTTGCATTCTTTTGCACTATTTTCATTGATTGCACTATTTTCATAGTTTAGCATGATTCAATAAATGCACTGGTTTAGTGAAAAACAGAACATATGCGTTTGTTATTTTTGGCATCTTGTGTGTACTTTAATATGAAATTTATGTCAGCTGGATTGCCTTTGCTGAGTTATTCTACTTAAGAGTTTGTTTTTTTTAATGACAGGAAATCTAATTTAACCAGGTTTAACACACAATGCAATGACATTCAACAAATTTCAGAACATTCGAGATAAGATGCCCATTCAATTTAGCCTACCTAACAATAAATGGGAAAGCATCCCACTGATGCTGATGGGAGAGCAGAGTAAGTTTCCAGAGGGATTTATTCCACGGAGGTGAGAAAACACCTTCATGGAAAAATCCGTAATGGATTCTTGCAGTACAATTTCAGCTGTGCGGATGTTCTCATCCTGGCAAGGCTCCCACTCCTGGTTGGTGTCATTACAATAGAGAGGGGGGGAAGTAGGAGCAGCTGAAACAAAGTTGAACAGATGATTAAGAATTGTACACCATGGATAGACTTACAACTTATTTAAATATCACACACACACACACACACACACACACAATATATATATATATATATATATATATATATATATATATATATATATATATATATATATATATATATATATATATATAGATAGATAGATAGATAGATAGATAGATAGATAGATAGATAGATAGATAGATAGATTAAAAAGCCTTTGCATGAGTTCTCATATAAAAAAAAATACCATCAATATTTACCAAAACTACCTGCTATAATAACATATCCAGTGCTGAACCTCTCCCCATCTGCAGATTCACAGCTGTAAATACCAGCATCCTCCATAACTACACGTCTGAGTATGATGGTCTGATCCTGGTCCATGGGATAAAGCAGATCCAGTTTCTTGTCATCTGTAAGGTCTTCTTCAATCCTCAACTGGGATCTCTGACCGGCACTTGTTTCTTTGAACCACAGTGCATTGGCTGTGACTCGACCAGAGGATGGAAAATAGCATGGGAGGATCACAGAGGAGCCTTCAGTCGCCATAACTGTATAGCTGTAAGATCCTGCAGAAGAAGACATCTTGAGTCTTCAAATGTTTTTAGATTCACCAAATTATTTTTTAATTTAAAATGTCTCTCAAGTTAAATTATTATTATTATTATTATTATTATTAATAATAATAATAATAATAATAATAATAATAATAATAATAATAATAATAACAATATAATAATGATAATAATAATAATAATAATAATAATAATAATAATAATAATAATAATAATAATAATAATAATAATAATTAATAATAATAATAAAAGTGAGTCTCACCATCAACTGTGATGTTATATCTTCTTATCACCTCGTTATCGTTCCACTTTGCCAAACACATGTACTCACCCTGACTGGCAAAAGTTACAGGGGATATTGAGAGGAACAAACCATTTTTAATCATTCTGGCTGAGCCAGATGAAAGATCTGTGGGACTTATATCTTTTCCTGTAGTTGTCAAAGTAAAGGGAAAACACAAGAAAAGATAAAGTGTAAAAGGGAATGTAAAAAGATAGGGTCATAGAAGGAGATTTATTTGAAATAAATCCAAAGAAGAAACACAAAGAGACCATTGAATTTCCAGGTGATATCCTCTCCAATAACATCGGCTTGAAAAGGAAAACAGGGCAGCTCCACAGTGGAACCACTCATCATCCGAATAAGTGTACATGACGAAAGCTGAACCGAAGGAACAAAAAAAATCAAACATCAGAGGAAGAGTAAACTAATTAAAGAGGATGCAACATGAGTCCTTATCAACTAATTAACATCTACAAAGGATCTGCTTTGTTGCAGCCGGAAAGAGATAAAATCCAGAAACTCATCAAGATTCATCAAATTTACCTCAAATATGAGCTGCAAGAAGAGGAAAACTGTGGCTTGTTGTCTCATCTGTAAAGGGAATCAGACATGAAGGGGAGGGTTTCAGAATTAACTTGGCACCAAGTGGGAGGAAAAGATCAATATGTGGCGCAACCTGTGAATCAGTGATATCCTCCACCATTAAAATCTATATTCAGCATGATCGTTCACCCATTCTGCTTGAATGCTGTTTATTGCTGTTTTTATTAAAGCCATAAAATTAAAAAAAAAAATATTAATATTCATATTGATAATTATTATACTTTATGCAATGCATTTTTTTAATGGTTCATTTTGAAAAAGAAAAAAAAATTAAACTTACAACTGCTGTATATCCAAGTGTCCAAAGTTTTTCCAGCAATGCTTTTCCCTCATCCAACCATTCAGCCCCTCTCACTCTCTGCTCCTCTGAATTGCAACTGACAATCACTAATCATTCAGTTGTTGGTTTAGCAATATTTGTTTGCATAATGGAGGTCTTCTGACTTGCTGGAAATCACATGATTTCACATGTTGGCAACAGATACCAAAGAAAAAGATTTGTACTTTTTTATTCACTTATTTCCTTCATTGCTAAAAAAATTAAAAAAAATAAAAAATTTAATTCATTAAAAAAAATAAAAGAAATACAGAAATATCTCATTACTTCTGATAACAGTGCTTTAGTGAAGCATAAACGGACAATTGTGCCTACTCAGTCTTGATATGTCAAATACAGTTATTATTTGGGATTGACTCCCAGTTTCACATGCGCTAATTTCAGTTTGCATGGTAAAATGTTTTTGCCTGAAGTGTTTTACATAATTACATTTTGCTAAAGGGTGTGTGGGATGCAGACACAAGGATTTAGTGGGAAAAGAATAAAAGCAATGTTTGATTTGAATAACAGAAAACAAGTATATTGGATTTCTGAGTTGCTTTAAGCATTTCAGTCAGTCATTTCTTTTAAAGTGAGACGCTTTCAATCTTAATTCTCATAATCTTTTCATAAGAAAACATTACATATTGTATTTCTAATAAGGTTAAATTAAAAAAATAATTCAATATTTGTATAAAGATACCACTATAACCATTAAAAATGGGAATAAGTGTTTCAGAAAAGGGAAAGGAAAAAAGAAAAGAAAGAGGAGCTTGAATTTAAAAAGCATTCTTTGTTATTTAATTTGCTATATTGTTCACAGAGGTATCCAGCCAGATGCCTGTACCAACTGTGGGGTCACAAAATGGACTGATTTATATTGATCATATGTTAAATGTGCTTAATGGAGTTTTAGAGCTCTAAATGAATCTTTAAAATTTAAATTAATAATAGTGTAACCCTCTTGGAATTATCTAAGTGAAGGGATGATTTGTTTTTATTTACTTTTTTTTTTTTGGAATTCAATTTGTTTTAAGGTACATTAGACAAACCAAGAAAATAATTCATCAAGGACAAGTTAAAAATTATTTATAGAGCGTTCTCTTCAAATGCTGGGTGGAATGTAGAGTGCTTTAAAGGTTGCTCTTTTAACTTTACTTTATCAGCACAACTAAAATTATGTATAAATAGATAGAACACACTTTACATGGAGTAGTTATGACTGGCTGACAATAACTGGATGCCTGTGGCAAAATATCTAAACACAGGCCTAATTTGAACCATCTTCCTCCTTTATCTGGATAGCTTGAATTCTGTCAATTCGTTTCAGTAAAGTTATATTTTGTTGTCATAGCTAAAGCAGATTTATTTATTTATTTGTGTATTATCCTCTCCAGCAACTTAGCAAGCAATGATAATCAGGTTTAAGGCTTGATAGGCTTTTATTTTATTTATTTGTTTATTTATTTATTGAGTAATTGTTAATGACTGAATTTACATGATATTCTTAGACTTGATCAGTGATATTTGGTCAGTGCAGCCCTGCCAGAAGCCGGTCAGGCGGCCACCAAGGACGGACAGAACCCAGAGGTCCTAAGAGCCCGGAATAAAAACTGACAGAGCAGTATTAATAAAAAAATAAATAAATAAATTAAAAAAAAATAAATCTAAATTCTTGGACCCACTTTTTAAATCATATGGTATGCCAACAACGAAGTCCAGTTGTCGATCGACACTCGATTAAGCGGACTGACATCCACACACAACTGTTGGGGCGTATTCAGTCCTGTGCAATCGACCATCGAGACGTGCGGCAGAGAAGACCACAGACCATAAACTCCAGACCAAACTTCCTCAACAGGCTTTTTTTTTTTTTTTATTTTGCATCAGTGCACATAAAGACTTTATTTATAAACTTTTATATAGAGTCGCCTCGGACTGTATCAACATGTGAAACGTTGTTTAACCACTTAAAGTCGAGTTTTGTCTCGCTAGAGAAAAGATTTACCAAAGACAGTAAGTTTTCCTCTTGGTCATCTGATCCGTTAGCGGAAAAAGCACAAACAATGGAAGAAAGCGACAAAAGAGCCAGTTAGCTGCTGCTGGGTTCTTCCAGCCAGGTCTCACCGCATCCGCTGAGATAATGTCCTATCAGCGGCTCTTTTCCAGCTTTTTGTTTGCTTTTCGCCGTATAAAATTTGTTAAAAATGGTCAAGTTTATGAAATGCAACCTCCGACCAATTTGTAGTTCATGTCGGCGCATGCGCGTGTCCTTTAATAGAGATTAATTCAGGTAGATCTGAGCAAAAATGAAAAACAAAGTGTGAGCAACTACTTCACAGCTACCTATTATTTCCATGATTAAAACAATGACTGTTGACATTTAAAGTGACCAGGATGCCAGTGTTGTAACACTTCTCTCTCCTCTAACAAAGTGAGCATCACACCTAAGGACCTCTAGGTGAGACAGGTGATCTCTGGAGGAGGGATGGCAGCCCAGTTTACCATCGATGATGCCTTTGTATTGGAAGGAGATGAGGAGGGAGCTGTGTCTGATGGCGAGACAGAAGGGTGGAAGGGCAGGGACAAGGACAGAGACGGAGAGATGACATTTGGTCCTCTGTCTTTCTCCAAACCTCAGACTCACCCTGTACCTGCTGCCACAGCCTCACCTGAGCACAGTAACCTTAAATATCAGGTACATGTTCTGTTTTTTTTTTTTCATCACATTTACAAAAAGCTGTCTTTACTACTTGTTCACGGATATATTCTGCTTCTTTAGAATCTGGAAAATGAAGACGGCATGGGTAACAATTCCTCCTTCAATAACTTCTTTAAAATCAGGTGGGTTGCATATGTAGAGGCCGTGGAGTGACTTTTTCTTTCTGGAGTGATTTTCTTCCTTTCTTGTCAGGTAATTTGTTAAACGTGAGACAAAGCCTGTCTGTGTTTTTCTCCACAGTGACCCCGCAACTCTGTCTTACTGCAGCTCTCAGTGGTCCTTCAGCACTTTGAGTTCTGTCACGCAGCTCTCTGCACACTGCTGCGGGTAAGCTGAAGCACCCACACTCACACAGAGAAGCATCAACAAACAGATGCGCTAAAAACATGTTTCTTAGGTGGGTGTCCCATCCACTGGTGAAGAAAAACAGAAGGGTTGTACTTGCTTCATTCCTCCTCCTCATCACTGGGGTTGGTAAGTCAGAATCGCAGGGTTTGTTTTTTTTACTTTTGAATTAAAAACATACAGTCAAACTATTATGCTTTCATAAATGACTAAACACTGTTCTCCTAATTTATCTGCTTTATTTGAGATAAACTGTGTCTTGGCTGTTGTAGATGGATTCTAACATGGAGCTGCACTTTGTGACACCACCTAAAAATGTTCTATTTTTTTCATAAACGTGATCTAAACCATGGTAATTTTTACAAACAAAAGATAAATGAACCCAGTTTAAGGATGTTCTGTACATTTCTCAGAAGCTAAATTACTTTTCTGAGGTCATGAAATGTCTGTGACATGCATTAGTCAAAATACGACAGAGGTAGCAGAAAAACTTTTTAAATTTACACATCTATTAAAATCAGCATTTCAGGGTGTAGAATGACACACTTAACTCCATCAAATCAAGTTTGGATCACAAACAATCAGTTTGACGCTATAATACAAACACAGTTCCAATAATGTTTGGATGCTGTGTAAAATATAAACAGAAACAAAATACAGTGATTTGCAGATCTCATAAATCCATATTTTATTCCCAATAGAACAACACGATTCAGGTGTTAAAACAGGAGGAACATCTAAAACCAGCAGGACGTCTCATCCACCAGAGTTTGAGATCTCTGTTGTATACTAGATATTAGGATCTTTGAAGTCTTTACCCTTTTAACATGAACAATTTTCTGAAATTGCTCCACAAATTTTAGATGCATATTGTAGCAGATTGGTAAATCTCTGCCCGTCTTTGCAGCTGAGATAGTCTGCTTCTGGGTATAAAGTCATATTACTGACTTTTTGCCCATTAACCTAATTCATTTATAGATACCCCTCCTCTTTTTTCATAAAATGTCCCTTTTAAGTTAATGAACTGTTACGGGTTAACTCATAAACCAGCTCTTTTTGTTTTGACTGCCTAATTTTTGCTTTCAGAACAAAAAAGCTGAAACTACAAGTAACATATTCCCTCTGGGAAAAACAGTATCTCCCTCATTACAGTATGCATCTCACTGTCTCTGCAAAGTATTATTTGGCCATTAGTGTTTAGTAGGCTACACTATATATATTCATTGTTTATATTTTAGAACGTTTAAGTCTCAGTTTTAATTATTCATTTTTTCTTATACAATTTACAGCATTTGTTCTTTTTTAAGTTCTTTTTACATTCCTTTAAATTCCTTCACTGTGACTTTTAAATTGCCCCTCGATGGCTAAAAAGTTTATGGAAAGGCATTGAATTGGTGTTGAAGACTTATAAACAGTCACCATAAATGTTAGGATGTTGTTGTTAAGCAGTAGGGTGACACTAGATGCATAAAGCAAAGGTTCACATACTCTTGACATTTTGAGATATTTAATAAGGGAGTTATTTTTTTTTCTGTGTAAAACGTGAAAATATGAAGTTTTTTTTTTTTTTTTTTTTTTTTTTTTTTTATCCCTGCAGAATATACAAAGTTTTAAAAACTCAAAAAAAAAAAAAAAAAAAAAATTATCATAAACAATTAATTGTTTATCTATTTCACTTTATTATATAATTTTTGGGAAAAGCATAAATAAAAATTGCACTGTCTGTAAGTCATAGTTAAATGAGCATGGTTTCATGACTTTAGCTTTTAAGTTCCACATTGTTTTGTAATTTTACACCAACGCTCAGCGTCGCCAGTGACGTTTCTGGGGTTCTACGTACTGAACCTTGTCCTCACGATGATCTATTTAGAATCAACAGATTTATTTTAAAACATCTACGTCACTAAGAAATCAATAGGTTTTTAAGCAAATGCATGTACCTATTTTCTCACCTCTCCTTAATTGTGTGTTTCAGCCCTCATTTTCACTGGCATCATCATACAGCTGAATCCAAACGCAGGTAAGGAAAACTGCTTTGCTCAGCTAGTTGTTTTGCGTGTGTGTGTGTGTCCATCCACAAGTTGCACAATAGTTGTTATAAAAAAAAACAAAAAAAACAAAACATTTAAAGACATTAAGCTACTGTTAAAAAAAAATCCAAATTGGGTATTAATTATATGTTTTATTATTAATGTACCTTTCAGTACCTATCATTCTTGGCTACAGACACAGGTTTGACTGCTTTCGGTGTGATCTTGCCTTCATGACACGGTTACAAACTGGTTTGCAGGGTTGTGAAGAAGCATCAATCTTTAAAAGCCAAAGTTCACTTGTTGCTTTACAGTGGTGTTTCTCAATCCAGTCACGAAGGCCGAACTGTCCTGCTGCCCCCTTACTTAAACAACCGGAATGAAGGGACAGAGGTAGAAAAACAAAGTCAAGGACTGATGAGTTTCGTTTAGGAATCTTTTTTTTTTTTTTTCGTTATTATCCAGAACACGGCAAAAGTTAAATTTTTAGTCCATGAAGCATCATTTGGCTTAATGTTTCTTACTGTACTGTAGCAGGATACTACACTTATGTAACCTTTTTTTTATTTTTGCTTTTTAACCCTTAGATAGACATTTTTTGGTTTAAACAAAAGCGGTGTTTAGATTTTGAATGACTTCTTGAAATAACAGATGTTGAGATCATATATAAACATAAACACCAGGCTAATATCATTGTATTTTGTTTAACATGTTAAAGAAAAAATAGATGGAAATTTGTTCTTTAGGATATCTGTACAATCACAACCCAGACCAAACTGTTCTTTTAGGTGTTAAATAAAATAAAATAAAATAAAATAAAAACAACTAAACCAACTTTTAAAATGTAAACAAATTTCAGGTCATTTGCCATTTGCACACTTAAGTACATAACAAGTTATGTGTAAACATATGCTCAGAATTCAAACTTTGAGATACAAAGAAACGTTAAAACCAGTGCAGACAATAAACAGACAATAAAGCATTAAAATTAATAGTGAATAATATATATGTATATAAACAAACACCTCTATCAACCTGGAAATGTTGCACATTTCCCATGAAACTGCACAGTATCCATTGGGATTGTTCATAAGCAGAGGTGGGAGTTAGTGGGGAGTGTCAGTGCTGGTGGCTGTAGTTGATTGTGGTTCCCAGTTTAATTTAATCATTTCAGAATTTCCTCATTGAGGTTGAATTCATTGAGCAGAGATTAATGTGTGGACTTTTACTAATAAAAAAATTTCCCTTTAGGTGTTTCCAGTGCGATTTTCTTTGTGCCTGGATTTCTTCTGTTCATCCCTGGAGGTAAAGTCATCATTTATTACTTTAAGCTGTGCTACTTAACCATGTTTCCCCCTTGAAACAAGTTCCATTGCCTGTATGCTTGTATTCCCTCCAGTGTATCATGTGATCTACATCAGCTGTGCTGTCCGTGGCAGAAGAGGCTTCAAATTGTTCTACCTACCATATTTTGAAAAGTAACATATCACAAGACACTACATTTCCACTCCATTTCTTCTTAGCTATATTAAATGAAATGTATTTTTTCACAACCTTTTTTGTTGTTGTTGTCATTGTCATTGTAATGACCACTGCTACTTGAACCACTCTGTGCCTGGACTGTGTTTCCACTAGATGAACTGTCATAGCTGTCTGTATGTGTACACTAAAAAGGACAATGGTCTTGCCTGTGGTTTTCATTTTATGTTAACAAAATCTGTGAAATTCCAAGAATAAAAAAATGTTTGTGTATTTTAATTTGTGTCAAGTTTGTTTAGTTCACAGTAAGGCTTTTTCCCAGCTTGCATTGTTTCAGTTTACAAACTGGGATTGATTTGTCTTTATAGACTGCAGCACACCTTAAAGGAAAAGGTTTCATTTATCTTTAACCTTACACTTAAAATATGAATATACTGTATTACATGTGTGAAAAGCATCGGAAGATGAACTGGGAATATGTAAACTTAGTCAAAGGCATGGTGCAACTCTGAGAAGTGCATGTAGATGGCAGTCCTCTCTACAGTCTTTTATCGAACTCATAATACATCTTGCCGCAACTGGTATATTAGTTACGAGGTAGAAATCTGAACATGAAGGAGTGGAGACCTTTAAATCAGCCAAAGTTAATGTGAGCTCTGAGATTCATTAGTTTACAGGAAACTATTCTGTCTTTTAACTGTGAAAACTTTGGTCAATATGAGCCTCATATTATTTTTTATCCCTCAGTATAACGGTTCCTCAACTGTAAATTAAATTTCCACAGAAACAAAACATTGTCTTTAAAGAACCTTTTCTTAAACATAAGACAGTAGTGAATCCAGTAGGTTAGATAAGCACCAGATCTGTTGTTGTCAGTTTTATTAAGGCCAGATTTATAATCACTTTGAATAGTTAGGAGCATTTCTGATTAAGTTTGGTGTGAAGTTTAATTAGTTTTTGTGAGGGTCAATTAGAGTGACCTGGATTGTCAATCACTCTCGTGGCTCTATAAATAAAGAGCCATGAGTGAAAGAAGTGCTTAACATTGACTGAAATATTCTACATTAATACAGAAATATATATAAGCAATCAATCGGTCTAATTTTTACAAGATGATAAGCGTGTGCTTATAAATGAGCATGAAGAAATGACCATTTGTATTATTAAAGAAACGACTACAGCAGCGTAATGACGTAAGTAGCTCGATGCTACGTAACGTCTTACGGAAGAGTTGGCTTCGGCAAACTTCGCCATTTGTCGTCAACGATTAAGGATGGAGGAAGAGGCACGCAAGCTTCTCGAAGAAGGAATTAAAAAGAAACTGGTCAGTCCTGGCAAAGGAGAGCTGTCGACTTTCCCCAATGGAACGAAGGTGAATATGCGCTGTTTCTACTGAAATAGATTACGTCCATTGTGTTGAAAATCATTACGCAACGCGAGGAAACACATTAGCTACAGCAATGCTATCAGCGGTTTCATCTTTTCTACAACATGGGACGTGCTCTACCAAACATAGTTCACGTCTATGTAGACGCAACTGATAGAGTTGGGACATTTCTACCTTCTGAGCTGGTTCTATATTACACGTGTAAAGCCAGTTCTTAACCGAGCTCATTTTAGCCCCATGTTTTTTCATTACAGAAAAAAAGTGGGCGGGACAGGATGGGGAACGTGTTTTTAAATTCACGATTCGTCGGCGGACCACGTCAATCATTTATTCTCTGTTTGTTATTGGTCAGAATATGATAGCGAGCCGACGGTCTCTATAATGTGTTGTCTGTTTTGTTTGCAAACAGTAAGCTATACCACTCCTAAGTGATGTACACTGTTGACCATCTGACTTGTGTGTGTGTGTGTGTGTGTGTGTGTGTGTGTGTGTGTGTGTGTGTGTATGTGTGTATATATATATATACTGTTGTCTTTTTTTTTCTGTACTAGGTGGTCTTCCACTATCGTACCAGCCTTTGTGATGGCACTCTGCTGGATGACTCAAAAACCATGGGGGGCCGCAACAAACCCATGGAACTCATCCTGGGCAAGAAGTTTAAACTGGCTGTGTGGGAGAGAGTTATCATCACTATGAGACAAGGCGAAATTGCAGAATTTACATGCGATACAAAGGTTAGAGTGATGCTAAGAAGGGGTTTGATGAAAATGTTTTTCCTCAGTGCTGATTGCTTTCTTTCTGTCTTCTAATATTTTCAGCATACAGCACTGTACCCGCTTGTGTCCCAGTCCCTAAGAAACATAAGCATTGGTAAGGACCCTCTGGAGGGTCAGAGGCATTGCTGTGGGATTGCTCAAATCCACTCCCACCACTCTTTAGGGCACAAAGATCTGGATAGTCTTCAAGCCAGTCCGCAGCCGCTTGTGTTCACCATTGAGCTGCTGGAGGTGAGCAGACGGGTGATAGTGCCTAATTTATACAAATTATTTATATATTAATATTATATATTAGGCCTGTCGCAATAAGGCAATTAATCGTACAATAAGCAAAAATGCTCGCAATAAGTTTGCCGGATGCAATCATTTTCATTCGTCTTTCTTTTCTGCCTTATTTGTTTGAAGACAATATTAACTAAATATGGCAATACGACAAGCTTCCATCTGCACTTAAAACATAACCATCAACTGTAGTTTTCCCAGCTGGGAAAAAAAGACCTTAACAGACAGGCTAGCTCCATCTTCCAAACAGTACGATCACTGGGGTGTTTTACCGAGAGATAAATACCAACAGGACAGTGCAACATGGTGTGCACTCAGACAGTGCGGTTGGTAAAGCCATGCTGCCCTTTAATATTGTTAAAAAGGTGACGTTTTGAAAAATGTTGCAAACCTTTCACAGCCAGTATGAATTGCCTGGATGAACATACATGTTTAAAACACCATTTCCACAACTTTACAATGACATGAAAAATGACATATTGAAGGCGATCAAAGACATTCAATTTTACCATTTCACCTCTGGTCAAGTCCAAACATGTCCCCTTATATGAGCTGACCATAGACAATGTAACTGTGTTACATAGTGTTTAGAGACCATATGTTCCAGATATCCACGTTGCCAAAACCCCAGGAGAAGTCCTGATCTGTTTTAGCAGACTGGGGACTGGATGAGCATAAACTAGTCCGACATCCAGCTAAATGTTCTTAAGAAATAAAGTACGTTGATCTTTGAAAGGGTGTACTTGCATTATTATGGCTTTATTGTTATTTTAGTTGAAAATGGTCTCGAAATTACAAATATAGTCGCTTACCCGCAATATTATCATCTATCGCAATAATTTCTGACAAGTGTTTTTGCTTCTCTTTTTTTAAATTGCAAAACAGAATATCTGCTAATTAGCTTACTTTTATGTTTATCCTTAAGTCATGAAGTAAGCTGTATTTTAAGCTGGTAAATAATCAGAACTAGTAGAACAAGATTTAGGTTAACGAATTGTCACATAAATTGTAAAACTGTTAAAGTTGTATTTTAACACAAAATAAAACGGTTGTGTACACCCTTTAATTATCCATGTGTATTGCAGTAGCAGCATTTTTCTTAATTGTTTTTAAATGTTTTGTGCCTGTCAAATTTAAAAAATGAATAATCATTTCTTTTGCTACAATCTTCCATCTTGTCATTGGCTCAGGTTCTTCCTCCTGGCTCCTTCCAGCTGGATATGTGGGCTATGACAGACAAAGAGAAGTTAGACTCTTTGCCTCAAATCCATGAGGAGGGCAACTTGCTCTTCAAACAAGGCAAAATTAAAGAAGCAACAGAAAAGTACTACAATGGCATCGCCTGCCTCAAAAACCTACAGATGAAGGTTAGAAGACATTCTGTCTTTTATAGACTAGCATCGCATGGTTTCATTTTCTACCTGAGTTACTTTTTGTGCAAATTTGCTCCTGTCAGCTGTGACACAGTCGGTCCAAGTGTGTAACTCCTTGCTGTGAATTTTGACTCTTCATTCAGGAGCATCCTGGAGATGAAGCCTGGTTAAAGTTAGACCAAATGATCACACCGCTGCTCCTCAACTACTGTCAATGTTTGATACTCCAAGGACAGTATTACGAAGTCATTGATCACTGCTCCTCGTTGATCTTTAAATATGAGGGTAAGGCTTTGTTGTTAGAGTTGTTTGAAAAAGTTTTGTTGTTACAGCTTGAGTCTGATTTCCAGAAAATATGGACTTTCTTTAGATTTGAACAAAATGGAAACTAAAACACCTTCAAATCATGAACCAATGTTTTATTCACAACGAGAGATGTCTAAACTGAGAAATTACTCAATTATTTGTACAAAATCAGCTAATGTCAAATGGGATTTTAACTTTAGGGCTTTGCAGTGTGCAGACTACGCAGGAAACTCCATAGTCTAGGCAGTCTGAATACTCCGAAGTGCACAGACAATAAACGGCTGCAACTTTCGCTGGCTCCTACTGCTTTAAAGGGCAGACTCAGCGAGCCAGGGGACAGTCAATAACAGTAACTACTACCCGGGCTAGTGGTTATTTCTCATCTTGTGGTCACAAAGGAAAAGATCTCAGACTCGCTTGTTTGAGCACACATTCACTAAAGAGAAGAGCAGACAAGAAAGATGACAGAATTTTCTCAATTTTGAGCCTCATACACTGGCTGTGAGGACACATGACAGTTAGAAAATCAAAGTGAATTTAGCATAAAATGGAACCTGGATTATACATAAATGTATTTACATGATCTGTATTAACGAGTTTTCCTAAAACTGTCCGTGCTCGCATACAGCAATTGAATTGCAACATGTCCACCTGTAATGTACCAGCAACACAAGGCTGTTTGAGGAGTTTAACACTCACTAAATCCTCACTTCTTTTTGATCCCACCAGTACACATGGGTGGATTAACTGCTGTAAAATTATACATGCACATATCTGAACTGTAAGCACTCATTTATATTAACTCTTGTCCAAAGTTCAGCCAATATGGACTTATCTCTCCTAATGAAATGAAAATGTACTTGAAGGAAAATCCACGTTAGTGGGTTGGTAAGTCGGTATTGTCAAGTAGCCTTTTCATTCTGTTGAGACTAAACATCAGAAACCTGTTGAGGAGGAAAAGCAATTTCAGATAAAGTGCCAATTTCAGACTTGTATTATTTTCCCAGAGATCATGTGATCAACTGATAAATTAAGCCTCCCTCTTAATATTGTCATGCTGAGCCACGAGTTATTGGTTTCAGCAGATAAGAGGGAGCAACACATGAGCAAGCCTGGGTGGCCATATTTTAAGATGGTCTTAAAATTTGGAATTATATTTCAAAAGTCTTTAAGCACAAATTAAAGAGCAGGTGGCACAAATGGTCATGAAACAAGACTTGAGTCTTGACACTCATCAATGACACTTAAATATTGTAATGATGTTGAATTCAAACATTAAATGCTGGTACAAAATAGTTAATAGGTATCTTTGTTTATATATATAAATTGCTGATCAGCTCTGAGAAATGAATAATTATCTGTAGAGTAAGACACTAGCCAGTGTCATTGCTTTATCTGGCCATCACCAACTATTCTACATCTAAACTTGCTCAGACCGAATTTAACCATTGTATCTTCATCTCAAAAGATTATAATCAATCATTGGAGTTGGGTTAATTTAGCTTTTTAAACCTTGTTTGACACAAAATGCAACAGTCAACTGTGTTGCTCTTGTTTTGATTCTGCAGTTTCTGTTTACTTGTTTTTCTATCCTCACCCTTCAGACAATGTGAAGGCCTACTACAAGCGGGCTAAAGCTCATGCTGCGGTGTGGAATGAGAAGGAGGCTCGAGCCGACTTTGCGAAGGTGCTGGAATTGGACCCTTCTCTGGGACCATCTGTGTCCAAGGAGCTGAGAGCTATGGAGGACAGGATTCGCTCCAAGCAGCAGGAGGAGAAGGGTCGTTATAAAGGCCTGTTTGACTTCAACACACAGCCAGCCACTGCCACTACGGTCAGTTCCAGCTTTGGATGTTTTAAGGGAAAGAACAAAAACTTGCTCATCAGTGCAGTGGCTGGATGAATTACTGTCTTTTTTTCCTTTTCACAGGGCTGAATCTCTGAACAAATTAGACAAGAGGATGCCAATGAATTTCAATATGGAGAGGAAACAGAAGACACCATTGGTGTTTATCCCCAGCCATACACAATGCCTACTTGCTCTCCACCCCACATGCTCGCAGATACCACATGCATTCCTGCCTTTGTCATCTGAATTCACTCTAAATGTAAAATTAGGGCTACTTTAAGAAAATGTAAGAAGTCTGAACCCTTCATTAACTTTAGGTCTGTACTGCCTCGCAGTATAAAATATTTTTCCATTTGAGAACTTTTCACATCCACCAGCAGTTTTTACTTAGCCTTCAGAAATGTTTGTAAAGTTTTCACTCCTTAACATACCTTGTCATTATTGCGCAAGATTGCTGTGGGATCCGATTCCACATTTGTGATCTCCCTTTACTTTTTTTTTCCTTGTATAAGGCACATCATGTACTCACTGCACACCTGTGTCACTCTTTCAGGTCACACCTGAAGCACTACTACATGGAAGGTGGGACATGAAAGTGTCTGTGACAATCATTTAAAAAAAGAAAAACACATTTGTGTTTTCTTCGCTTTCTATGTACTTATTTCATGTATTTAAAAACATATTTTGTCATTATGTACTCAGCAAATCCCCAGATAATCTTCACTTAGAGCGACTTATTGTGCTACATGTGAAGAAGTGGGTCATCAGCCTTTCTGGAGCAAGATGTTACTGAAGTTATGTACCTGAAAATAAATTTGTCAATCCAAAACTGCGGATTTGTCTTTAAAAGAAAAATCCAGAATGACATCTTTTGAATGATATGAAGTTTTCAGGTATAAAAGAGAAAAAGCTTTTTTTTTTTCAGTTATTTATTAAGATATACATACCGAACTGCAAAAATCTGGTTTACAAAATTTTCATTCTAGCAAACTGGCTTGAGATGTACAGAGATTTGGGAATAGGAACATGGAAAACATGTTAATTCAGCAGGTGTGAATGCAAATGGCATTTAAAAAAAAATGTTCAGATTGACCAAAAACAATTAGTTTAGGAATCCTGTTTAAAAATAAAAGGATCAGTCCAGTTTAATCATTGATTCCACCTTCAAAGAAACCCTATTTTGCCTTAAATGCCAGAAAATAAGCAACCGTCCATTTTTTCACAGATTTTTACCCACAGATTAAGGTGAAAATGACCTGGAATTTTTTGCACCCTTAAAATGGGTGCCAAAAGTAGTTTTGCATGTTGCAGAAAGTTTAATGAAAAAGGAGTATGGTGAAATGCAATGAACGGTGAACATGAGGGGGACATAATGCATCTATAAAAGCCAACAAAGCACAAGGTGGGAGGGTGAAGGAATTAGGCTGGTTGTAAAATTTCCAATGGGGATCATGAAGAGGGGAAGCTCCAACATAGAGTGTCTGCTGAAGAGTTCTTTCCAAAGGGTTACGTACGAGCACTCCTCTCAGTTTCTGCGAGACACTCCCGGACCAGTGCACGAGCATGGATAATTCCTGGACAAGAACACCACAAGGTCCATGTTGAAAAATGAAAACAGTAAAACCAGATTAAAGAATGAGTTTACCCCGATATGATGATAGAAACTGCTGATGTATTAATAGCTGATTTCAACATTTTACTGCTACTACTTGGCTCTCGGCTCTCTAACCACCGGTAGAAACGAGCATTAAAACAAGAAAAAGAGTCTGCACTGCTCTTTTATTGACACGAAGTAACCAAAGATAGAGAACAAATTATGCTCTTTTCCACTAATCAGTTACCATAATAAGCATTCTTCCTGCTTCCTCGGGTCTTATTTGTATCAAGACAGAACAATTAAAAATGTTTTCATGACACACTTCTACCATAATTTGTCCTGACAACATAAATACCTCTCTTTAGTCTTTCCATCGCGCTCTTGCTCCCGGCATACGTAGGCCTGATCTCACGGCTCATCTCCTCAATGACAGACAGAAGTTCGCTGTAGGTGGACCCTTGAGACACTTTGACAGGCTGTATTTTTACAGACGTGATGTTTAGAGAGAAGCAAAACATTACTTGGCACAGCCGAAAATTAACATCACAAGCATACAGCAACAATACTAAGTGTAGAAAGGAGTTTTTCTTTACACGATTAGAAGCAATGTAAGGCAGCTTTTACATTTAGGAATCATAAAAAGAAAAAATCTTTTCACTTTAATCTGTTTCTACTGCACAAGTTTAGCAGCAGGTCAACTAAAAAAAACTAAAAAAATAGAGGAAAAATTCCTTGCATAAACAGTATCTGGCAAGTTAAGCTTCATTTTGATGGGACAGAAATGTGCAACCTTGCATTGGGCTGACCTAATCAGCAGACTTGTGCAGAGCTTGACATCAAACTTTGCACAAGTCTGCTAATTAGACATTGATTTAAATCAGGTGTGTTGCAGCAGGGAAACTCGTAACATTTGCAGGACTGTGGCACTCAATGACTGGAGTTGCCTACCCCTGGTATGGTGGATTAAACAACCCGGATCCATGCATTACACAGTATCAATGCACTTTGCTGTGCATCATGGTGTTCTAGACTCTGCACATTAACTTGTGGACATGCGATAAGTGCATATATACCTTCAGCACAGAAGACTGACCTTCACTGCCCAACACAATGGTGCATGACCCAACAAAGCTCATTTTCTCTGAATGAAACAGAAGCTCCTCTGATTAAGTAAAATAAGAATTTCAAAGAGCTCTGAAATATAGTCAGGATGTTATTTTGCTTCTCCATTTATTGTCCACCATTTTTAAAATCTAGAAGTATTGCAAAATCAGCAGCTGTTCAGTGGCAAAGATGCATCAGTGTATATTCACTCATTACATGTTACTACTTTGCTAAAAGCAATTTTATCTGCTTAATTTATCTTAATTTTATATGCTTAATGTACACATATGAGCTGGTCACATGACTGACGATTCCCATTGAAACCTTCTAAATAAATATTTTAAGGGTAAATTTTCTGAAGCATAACAGGGATTTTTACTTAGTTATTTGATTAATAGATAATTAATAAACATATATACATTTGTGTCAACCAAAGAGTCAGCTTCCAACTGGCTGTGAGACCCTCCTACCTTGTACGGTACACACCTGCAGCTGCCTTAAAGCAGCAGCTCTTCAGTATTAATCATTAGTATTTACAGTCCTACTTCTATATAGTTAATTAAATATATGTAAATGTTTGAGGTTCAGTCAAATGTAGTCAAAGATTTCACATAAGAATGAGATTTAATTATTGACTGAAAAAAATGCACAATGTCAAGTGCCATACTGATTTGAAAACATACCTGAACAAAGCCCATAGAGGGTGGACCAAAGTCACTGAAAGCTGGTCTAAAGTTGGATGACGAGGGGAGAGATGGAGAGGGCACAGAAGAGCCTGATAAAAAGACCAAAAAAAAGTATGATCTTACAAGAAAAAACACTGGCAAGGATATAAAACATCTGGTATTCGATTCACTTTAAAATGACTGGCTAATCTTTCCACTTATAACTCATTTTCAAGTACTTCATCACTGGTACACGGTTTAGTACTACAATTAACTTATATGATGAATAAAAATCATTAATTTCTTTAATCTTCTTCCACTTTGTGGGTAAAAAACCCTTTGGCTAAATTATTATTATCACTATTAAAAACACAATCTTAACAATTTAATAATGTAATGTAATGACATATTGATGTATGATGGTGACCAGATTGTTTAACAAAATGATTTTCCACAATCACAGTGTAAATGTCCAATGACAAACAAATTAACTGTGGAAAGATGAGTGAATGAACAGCATTAAAGCTACCTGGCGGAGTGTGGTTGGAGCCAGATGGCGCAGGAGCAATGGGTTTATAACTCATGGCGATTTCAGCAGGCAGCTCCACGTACGACACGCTGCTTCCGTCAGTCCCTTCAACCCGATGCTTATACAGCTTTACTGTTGATGATGAGCTCCTAAGAGCTGATACACATGTAAACAAAATATAAACAAGTTCAGAGGCCAACAGATTTATTGGTCGGTTTGTATTTCCATCACAAATTAAACTAGTTGCAGTATATTCTTCAATATACAATGCCCCTCACCACCTTCTAAATCTTCTGTGACAAAAAGAAAAGATGATACATACAAGGTGCCTATTATATACTATAAAAATGTCACAAGAGATCACTTGACTGAATTTTACAAGTTTGTAATTACATTTGTAAATCTTAATTTTAGTAAATTCAAAATATTTGTCTGTTCATCTGCTGTCTGATAGCAGTAAAAATACTTCATATAAAAGTGCATAACTGGAATTAATCTTTAACTGAATTATGTGATTACAGAAGTAGAAAAGACACCAAACAGCAGCATAGAAAAAGGCATATATGTCACACATATTTTGGATATCACCACTCTGTCTAAAAATACAAGATATCTTTGCTATACTTTGTGTGTTCTGGCAGACTTAAAAAAAAAAAAAAAAAAAAAAAAAACTCGAAAAATAGGTCATTTTGGACTACTTGCATCATCAAGTAAAATCTTTCACACATGTTTGCGGAATGTCACAGCTGACCCAAACATGGAACAACTAATGAGTTTGTGTATTTTAAGTGCTATGCATTAATATCAAAATTAAATAAATAAATAAACAAATAAATAAATATCCCTTCAGTGAGAGCACCAACTGTTGCTATTAACAACACAATTTAGATGGCGTTCTAGTTACAGCCTACACAATATTATATGTCATAACATAAATATATTTCAAAGATCATTCTTCATAATGTAAGTTATACATTTCCACATGTCCTGGGGTCTATAACACAATATAGACCATATAAGAGGTTTCACAATTTTTTCAAATTTAATATTGCTAACAAAATGTGAAGGACAGTGTTAATCCACTAAAAAGAAATGTGTGGCTTCACTGCTGCACATATCTGACTGTATGTGCCATAATACTTACACTATCGGGTCATCTGACAACAATCTGCTTCCTGTTTCTTTGTAGGTAATTTAATTTACCACAGAGTAATCTCATTATAAACTCTGGATGTAACGTCCACTCTTCACCAGGATAAAATCAATGAAAATATTTTACCTTATTCTTTGATAAGTATGATTTTAAAAAAATTCACGTTCTACTGTTACACTACTGTGACTTTCAGTTGTAGAAATATAGTTATGTGCTATATACAGTTGTGCTCTTATGTATTCATACCCTTTCATTAAAGAAAAGGCTGAATTTACAACAGTCACTCAAATAACTGGAGACTTAAAAAAGAACAATAACTAAAAATTTGCAAAAATATAATTTCGTAATATAAGACATTGTTTTTTCATTTAACTGGGTTGAAGAAAGAAAGAAAAAAAAACAAACAAATTGGTCCTGGACAACTTAGATAATTTTTCTGATGAAGGGTGGGACAAAATACCTGTCAACAGGTGCAGAAGTCTGACTGAGAGGAACAGAAAACACCTGACGGTAGCAGAAACATTAAAGGATTGTTCAACAAAATATTAATTTATGACTGATGTAATATGTAATAAATTCTCTTATTTGTTTGCTTTTTAAAAACAATATTTCTATTGAACCAGAATTGGAAAATAATGTAATGATTTTCATAAAATTTTTATGTATTATTACTTTAGTCAATTTCAGCTTATTTTTACAGGCAGCTGTTTTTTTCCTTCTTTAATGAAAGGGTATGAATAAATATGAGCACAACTGTAAATACCAGACGAGAGGATTTGCTCATATTGGACATGTCAGATGAGGCAATGTCCATT
Source organism: Telmatherina bonti (assembly GCF_933228915.1). Lineage (NCBI taxonomy): Eukaryota > Metazoa > Chordata > Actinopteri > Atheriniformes > Telmatherinidae > Telmatherina > Telmatherina bonti. The sequence goes on from NC_136621.1 coordinate 33,034,270, forward strand.
CACTTGACATTTAAAAATAGTCAACAACATGTTACATCTGATAACAAGTTAACTTTACTGTTAAATGCATAGAAATAATATATTTCAGAGCGCAGAGGTCTAAATGTGATCGACTGGTTGTTCAGTATGAGCGAAACCAGAGGTGGAGAGTGAAACAAAAGCTTGTCAGAGGTGGAGAAGGAAACAAAAGCTTGTCAGAGGAAGGTGCCAAGCTAACTACTACTTGGTAGCATTAGCTGGATTAGCTAGCATCTGCCGGTTAGCATAACAACATAAGTATTATTTAGGAAAATGAGCTGGGATAAAACGGTAGTATTCTACATATGGACGCGACATAATAAAGCCTTGACTACACATGCGACTATTGAGAATGCAACAAATGATCCAAAAGTAGTTATAATCTTTACCTTTTTATGGAGAGCTGAAATCTTCTGTGGGACCTGAGCCCTGGCTCTTCCTCTGTGTGTGAGCATGCGCAGAAGGGAAGCATGGTGTTGTGTTTTTATTTTTTTACACTTAGAGCGAAGTGATTGGTTACTGACTGACTCCTGCTGAACTAATAGTATGACTCCACAACCTCCACATTAAACCATTAAACATGAAACATTAAACCAGACAGTGTCACTTTCTCATTAGAAAACATTAGAAAAAGCTCAGTTAATTCAATTCAATTCAACTTTATTTATATAGCGTCAAATCAATGCAATGCCATCTCAAGACGCTTTACAGACAGGAAAAAGAAAACATAATGAAAGACAATTCATAATAACCTATATAAGGAAACCAATAGATTGAGTTGGATGCTCCAACTCAATCTCCCATCCTGAGCAAGCACACTGGCGACAGTGGGATGGAAAAAAACTTCCTTTTAACAGGAAGGAAACCTCCGGCAGAACCCAGCTCAAGGACAGCCAGCCACCTACCTCTGCCTTGTGGGGGGAAACATTTACATTTACAAAAAACGTTTAATTTCCGTGCATAGTTAAATATTTCATATTATGATATAGATATTTGCAAATATTATTAATTTGATCTTTAAAACAAAGCAAAGAATAAAACATGCAGCCGAGAATAAACTGAATGACTAAAGAGATTCAAATTCTTTCCAATTTAGTCTTTTCCAGACAACCATGAAAAATTTTTTATTGATTGATTGATTTTTTGTCAGGCTTTTAAACAGCAAACGTTATCTCAATTTATTTATTTATTTTTTTTCCCTAAATCCAAAAACAATATTAATTGTATCCAGACTCAACGGGAAAGACAGCAAAAGTCACAAAGAAATTAACTGAGGGAACCGTCACCAGACTTGGATTTCACTCTGACCAAACCTACAAGATCTGTGTATGAAGACCAAAGCGGGGCTATGCTCTCCTAGACATACAGTATGAGGGGTGGGCACATTTTTGTAATCACATTTTAGGACTCATTACTGTGCATCAGTGGCTGTTTAGCTCTCGTGAAATTTACCACATCTTTCCATGAACGGAAGGATATATTTGACTGTATAATTAAACTAAATGAAATAAATAAAAAATTTCAGACTAATTCATTACTTTATGAAGGATTCTTTCATTTTAGTATAATTAGAACCACTTACAAGGACGTGATTTGCTCGTTATTTTTCCAAAGACAATACAGGAAATTTCATTACATTTGTTATTCAAGCCGTTATGGAGTAACTAACTAGTTTTTCAGCTGAAGAGAAAACATAAGCAGATTTATTCAGTTTACTGTTAATAACATGAGAAGTTTTTATGTCAAACAGTAGAGTAGTTCTATGAATTGGAGGAGTAGATTGTTAAAATTAAGCTTGTGCTTAATTATTTTCTTAATTTGATTTCAGCTTTCCACAACAATACGTATTTAAATGTGGAAAAACAGTGCAAAAAAAATTAGTGAAAAATATTTGCTTTGATTTGTTCAAATGACTTTCTATAAAGTGATGATTTATTTTGAAGTCAATTTTCAATGTGTAGGGTTTTTTTTTTTGTTTGTTTGTTTTTTTTTCATTTGCTCCGTTCAGCAGTTATATTCAGACCACATCATTACTGACCAGTGGGGGGAAATCACAGTCATCTAGTCATCTACAAAACTTGTCATATGGTGGCTGGAGCTACATTGAAATGAAGCATTTCACACTGAAGGTAGCAGACATGCAATGTAGAGTGCAGTATATAAACACACTCTGGCAAATGCCAAACGGAAGTTATACCTTGAAGTAAACCTGAAATGTCATCACCCTCTTTATCTTGGCACTGCTGTAAAAATGTTACCTATGTGAGCTGCAAGAGACTGAAATAGAAAATCCAGCTGATCTTCAGCATAATTTTCATCATGCAATTAAGAATAAAGACATTGATGTGTGGCTGTTTTTATGAAATGCATCAAGAGACAAATTATCTTTAATCCAATGAGTAGAACATCAGTGATTCTTGTGATAATGTTCCTCATTGCAGTCTAAAAAGGATTTAGCTTTGAAGTGGCAGAAAGACTTTTTGTATTCATGCTAAAGACTTTGACAGCAGAAAGAAAGAGGCACCATTCACACTGATTTCTAGTCCTATAGGTGGTACTTCAGAACCTTTGAAAACTTTTTGCTGCTTTTGACTGCACCCACCAGGTGCAGAAGTTTTACATCTGTAATGTGATTTCCTGGATTGACTTGTTAGTTATTATGAAAGAAAGTACTATTCAAAAACTATTGACATCTTAATGTTGACTTGACACCTTACCTAAATTACCCAAATTCTGCATACATAAAATTGTACATCTTACAGTTTTACGAATGGTTATGATGACCAAGCATCAACCACTTTTCTGTTGTATTGTTGTATCCATCGGTTGCTTGTCTCAGCTTTTGTCTTAAATCTTATTATTTCTTGGTTACACTTGAAGATTTTTTGGACTTGGGCCCTGTAACAAAATTTTAAAAGAAAAATAACATTAATATATACATGTATATTATATCTAAATCTAAATCTACGTCTATCTATCTATCTATCTTCTATCTATCTATCTATGTGTGTGTATGTATATATATATATATATATATATATATATATATATATATATATATATATATATATATATATATATATATATATATATATATATATATATATATTTATATATATATATATATATATATACCAATCATTTTTTACTATTTGATATTTCAAATCTTCTGCTTACTAGTATATACTACTGAATATGTATATATATGTATATATATATATATATATATATATATATATATATATATATATATATATATATATATATATATATATATATATATATATGTATAAATTTATTACATATATTTGATATTTCAAAGTTATTGTAATGTAATCTTATGCTTTCTGGTTTTTGCCGGGTGGCAGGAGACCAGAATGTGCAACAGGGTTTTGAGCAAAGTGTCTACCATACAGTGATGGGAAATCTCTTAGAAACTGTATCAAAACTGTATCAAATATGATACATTTAGCTTTATAGGGTTAATTAAAATTACCTTTTCATATTCACTGATCTATCTATTGTGTTAGTCTGCATTAACATATAAGTCCACTTTGGCCTGCCACAGAGCAGACTGAAAGGACTGGATTGTGTTTTTCCCCCACATGGCAGCAGGTAAAGCAATGCAGAGCAGCTGCTTCTAAGCTGGTAAGAACTTAGAAATGCATCTGTATGAAAAGTGCTACATAAATAAAGTTTGATTCTCAAGCTTTGGAAGAATACTGCAGAAGATTTTATTCTTTCTTGCTTCAGTCTTTGTAAATTAATTACATGCACTCATCTCAATCTGGTGAAATAACCAGTTTCTTTTTTTTTTTTGTTTTTTTTTTTTTGTCTTGTCCAGCATGTAAGCAAGCAGACTGACTTTTTGGATGCTGTGTTCTGCTGAGCAAATTTATTTTGCCAAGGGGAACTTTTATAGATGTAATGATCCCCTTGTATTTCTTGATTCTTATTTTATTTTTCTATTTGCTTTGGATAATAGTTAACTATTATTAACTATTATTATTAACTAACTATTAAATAGTTAATAGTTAGTTACAGAGTTTATGCTGCTGGACCTGACCGGAAAGGACAGGAAAGGGGCAGAAAGAGAACAGAAAAGAGAACATAAAAGACAAAAAGAGATCAATGCATACACGTATATGCACATACATACCCACCTACATGTATATGTATATACACTCGCACATACAGTATATACATACATACATACATATATATATAGATAGATATACATACATACATACATATATATACACAGAAACATACATACATATACATACATATACACATACATATCCATGCACATACATACAGACATATACATACATACATATGTACACACACATACCCACCCACACACATAAATAAATACACCCACACAAGCCAACTCTAGATTCATGGTCCCTGTGGAGAACAAAACCATTGACAATCAGGAGGACCAGAAACTAGCAAGTTAAATCAAAAAGACAGAAAGAGAGGTACCTGCTGTAAACTTACTGGATGACTCAGTGACTGTGACACATGCAGAACATTCATGCAGAACATTTAGAGTGGAACGTGTTCAGAGAAGAGTGATCATGCCAATGTGACCCCGCCCGCCTAGGGCTAGAGGCAGGCCAGGAGAACCCAGAGACCCGGATAACCGACAGTCACCCCCAGGCACAGACCCCAACCACCCCACTCCGGAGCCAGCCATGCATCCGCCCAGGAAGTGGCGAAGGAGGTCCCCAACCAGAGTCCCCCGCAGTCAGGGGGAACAGGCCCCAGCAGGCCCAGGCCGGAAAGGGCCGACCCCACCGGGGACCGGCCACCCAGGGCAGACAGAGCGCAGGCCCCAGGGCCCCAAGAGCCCGAGAGCAGCCCCCCGCCCGCGCAGGCAGAGGGTACAGCCCACACCGACGGAGGACCAGGATCCCCAGACCGCCACCTAGCAGCAGCCAGGTCGCACCCCAGTGCGCCAGCTGCGCTCCCCGGGTACAGGACACCACCCCCCCACCACCAAACCACACACACATAAACATGCATACCCTCCCTCCCCCAACACGCACTCCCCTCTCAGCCCCCATCCACACACCCCTCCGCAATCCATACACATCTCCCATCACATACACAACCCCACCCCACCTCTACTCACTCACCCATACCAAGTCACACAAACCCCAACCGACCCCGCCCCCACACACGCTCACACCCCGCCACCCCATCCCTCTACTTCTACCCAAGCACACATGCCCCACCAAACACCCCTCCACCACCCACAGCCCCCCCACAGACACCCTCACTCCTCCAACACAGGCACACCCCATTACATACAACCTACCCACCAACATACCCCTCCACACAGACACACACACATCTACTCATCCGCACACATCCCTATCCCCTCACCCCCCTACCCACCTATATCCCCAACCCTAATCCCCCCCCAGCCACCGCACCATCCATCTGTAACCCCATACACCTACTCCCACACATCCTCACCTCACCCCCCCATCATGTCCCATGTGAGATGTCCCAGAGGGGGCAGAGGACAGGATGGCCCCGATCAGGGCCCCCATAATTACCACCCACCACTCCCAGCGTCCCCCCCACCACTCCACAGATGCAGCTGACCCAGCACCCCCCCCCCCCAGGGCCGGCGACAACCCTCCTACAGCCAGGCCAGCCCAGACTCAGGTCTAATGGATGGCACTCTTCCCCCACCTGTACCCTCCCCCAGTAAAGCCCCGAGAGCAGGGGCATGAGAGGACCCTATCGTCCCTGCCTCCCCCCCGCTTATGACTGATTGTGAAGTATGTATTAGTTGCAATTAAAATTGAGGGAAGTGCCACGCGGTGTTGGGAGAGGGACCACCTAAGCAGCCCCGCCCACCATACACCGCATGCTCTTCCCCCCAATCATGTGAGTTGTCAGTGTTTTGGTGTTTGGTGTCTAAGTGTAATTAAAACTGGGAGGTGAGCCGAGGCCGGGTGCAGCGATCAAGACCACCTTGGTGGCCTTTCTCACCACCCAGCGCCACGTGCACACCTCCCAATACTCTGCCTGTGTGTGATGGGGAGCGGGGAGGAAGAGGGGTCGAAGGATTTAAGTCTGGAGGAAAGTGAGCTTTCCTCCAGAAGGCGAGCTGCCAGCAGCACTAGGCATGCCCCCTACTCCCAGGGCCCCCCAAGGACCAGGACAAGTCAGGGGCAGCCATCCCCGTAACCAGAGCCTTCGGCGACTCTAACCAGAGAGTCATCACCGACCCAAGAGGGGACCAACTCACCACATGCAGAAGGGGGGCACGAGGACAAAGAGGAGGCGGGGCGGCAGAAGGGGAATCCCAGACCGATTGTCCACCGCCCCCTCACTCACAGAGGACACCCCCACCTGGGGACATGAAGTCCCCCCTTGTCCACACATCGGCACTTTCACACACATCCGCCACTGTCTCAGCACACACACCTACACGCACACACACACACACACACTTCCCGACACATACAGGTCCACCCAGCCACACATTCAGCCCACCCTCAAAACCATCCTCCTGACCCCCACGTCACATCCAAATCTCCCCCACCCCCATCCATCACATCTACACTTATCCACCAACCCACCACACACATGCACCACCCACTCCCCCATACATGCTGCATTGTTGCTGTTACGTTACTGATTTTCTTACCCCCCTTATTACACCTCCATCACTAGACAAAGACAAAGCTTGTGTCAGCCCCAAAAGCCTTAAAATAACCCTGAAAAGAATCAGATTAATTTTATAAATCTACTCATTACGGTGTGTCTCTGTTCAGTTTCATTTTCTTTGCTTGCAACTGCAAAGCTGAAGCCAATCCAACAAATATTCAGTCGGCTGGCACTTTCATCACAACAAGGAAAAGGATAACACTGAGTATAAGTGCAGAATGTGGCAGCTGATTAGCAGGCCAGCAGTTTAATTCGTCTGTCACAAATAAAATACCTAATAAAGATTCTAAAGGAAAAAATGTGCATCTGTAGTGACAGGGTATAAACAGAAGCATAAACCCTTTAGAGAGGTTTTAGAATTGACAAATTTTAAAGCGCTAAGAAAAGGAGCAAGGCTTTACAGAAACTTCAGTAAAAGACAAGTGCATGCTAGAAAAGAGTATAAAGGACTAAACATCTGAATGGAAATCAAAATAAAGTGTACCCGAGGTCAACATACTTTGATTATGGTTTGAATTTTGAGATACCTCTTTCATGAAGAAAACACACACAAAAAAAAGTTTTATATACTAGCCTGTTTTTTATCACTGGATTTGTGGTTTTATTCCACATTCTCTGTGAAGTGACTAATTCAAACACCTCCTGGTGACTTGTTACTGTTTAGCAGGTTTATTAGTTCTGGACAAACAATTGCGCACTGATTCTAATGTTGGTGGCAAAAACTGAACAAATAACATGTAAAGAACTACAAATTCTAATACTAAGCTAATAAGTTGCTTAAATAATTTGATTAACATAGTTACATGGTTTGATTTACAAAATGTATTCTTTATTATTATTGAACATCCTAGATAGATAGATCAATAGATAGATAGATAGATAGATAGATAGATCAATAGATAGATAGATAGATAGATAGAAGTTAGACAGACTGCACCTTTCTTTTGGACTTTGTTGGGTCGATCTTGGCATGCATGGAACACACTCACCAGTGTACTTTTGTTAACAATGAATTACTCAGAAACCTTGAGCAGGATTAGATTCCTTAATTGCATTTATGTAATTTAGGCAGTTCGCTGCAGCATAAAGCTTCAGCTTTCCATAGAAAACCTGATTACTGATTCACTGTTTCTTTGTGTTAAATATAATATAACATGTATCTATATCTACATCTACCATAAAATATAATAGCATGTACATTAGAATAGCAAGTAAACCAGACTTTACCAGATGCGGAAGCTAAGCAACGTAGAGTGCATTTATTCTTGTCTTTGTACTCTTTCACAGGCTTTTGTAAACGTCTCACACAGATTGTCTCCATGGAGATAAACCACTGAGGTCCATTAATAATGATTTTAGAGCCTGATCTGTTTCTTCATTCATTTCAAGTTCAAACTATTTGCAAATCAAAGCAGGTAGCATATTATAGCTACATCTAATTATAGTAACTAACTGATTAACAACAGCCTTTGCAATAAGTTATGACTTCTGTCATTCATGAAGTGCGACTGATGTTTTTTTTTTACCTCTAAAGTAGCTGTAAATGCATTAATATACATTTTTTGGGAATCTTAAAGTTGAGCATGGAATAAAAAATCAAGATCTATCATACAAAATAAACCACAGTTAAAAAAATCTCTTTTCACTAAATTTTTCAGTAACTCTTTTTTTATATTAAAGGAAAGTTAAAAGAGTTTAAACAGACACAGATCTTATTTGTTTTGCTGAATTAATGAAAGCTACAGGTTGCCGTTTCAATGTGTGTGTGTGTGTTAATGTGCTCACAACTAAAATCATGATAACTCTTTTAACAGTTTTACTTATTATCAAGCATGAAAAACGAAAAAACGTCTACACTGGAACAATAGACATGTTTTTAATTCGTGTCTGTGTGTTCTTTACTTTTTTACACCGACCTTGAAAGAAAAATCTGCTACAGATGTCAGTTCACAGTGTGTGTGTGTGCGTGTGTATTTGGCAGCTGGGATTTTTGATTTAAGTAAAGACACTGTTAATTGTGTCAAAATACAACATAGTAGTTTTTATGGGTAGTAGATGTTCACTGCCACTTGCTTTTTTATAATCTGCCATGAATCACTCGTTGGGCTCTAAAAGGCTAATTTAGTCTTCTTTCTTAAATAAAGACTATTCTGTCTGCACTCTTCCTCAGAAGAGATATCTGACTGCTGTGATATGTCATTTATTATCTGTTTTTCCTAGGCGTGGCCAGCCTGCACTGCAAAAACTCAGCCTTAAAAAACAAGAAAACAATATACAAAAATTAGGTAAATGTTGCTTAAAATAAGATAAATGATCTGCCAACAGAACAAGAGAATTTGGCTTCTCAAGACTTCCCAAAACAAGTAAAAATACTCTTAAAACAAGAGGAATTCTCTGGCATAAAAACTAAGAATTATCTTACCTAAAAAAAAAAAAAAAAAAAGCATATGTGTACTCAATTTAGGATTTTTGATCTTACTTAGATTTCAGTTTTTGTAGTGTCGTTAATTCATTAATGCATTAATGTCACAACAACATACTTCCTCAGTTAATATGGAAATAATATAAAGTGTATGTGCTTGTAATGCTAACCTGGTGCTGAGAGGGACAGATACAAACCACACCAAAAGAAACTGAGCAAAACGGCTTTAAGAGGCTGTGCACACTCTTCTTTTTCGAGAAGGAACGCAAAAGATAAAACCTCCCTGCGTCCTGCAGGTCTCCGTAGTACTTCTGCACCCTTGACTGTATTGTTTTTGGATTATTATGGAATTAACTGACCTCTTACTTTGACATGATTAGATCTCAACCCAATTCTTCTGGTTTTCCTTATAAACTGATTCATGTGATAAGATGTGTCCTGTTTCCATCATGGTTTTAAGGATTTGTGAATTCATGCAACATAAGTCAGGTGGAAAAAATTCAATGTATCACCACAGGATCAATGATGCCCACAGCAGATAATTTGCTCTTCAGAGAGAGTTAGAGGTATTTAATGTGCAACAAATGCTATATCAGTTGTAGATATTGCATGTGTGTGTGTGTGTGTGTGTGTGTGTGTGGATGGTGTGTGGTGAGGGGTATATTTGTGGGGGAAGAAGTCGGGATAAACCAAATAAACTGCCAGTGCCTAAATGAGCTCCCACAATGAGCTCTTGAGGACACATTTTATTTTAATGACAACAAGCAATAAAAGTTGGGATGACCTCGCCGACATCCTTCCCTGATAAACTTTTCCACATACACACAACATATTTGGTACCTCTTTAATATTTATTCAGTGGCTCAAATGAACAGTTCAAGGTAATGTTCAAACTAGAAGTGCTTAACATGATCAAATTAAATTAAAGCTTAAAGGCCATTCAGCACACTTTCTTGCTAGATATAGAGGTGCAGCCTGCAGGCAGATAGATAAGAGGTGAGGAAAAAAGACATTCAGAAACTGGAAAACAGAAGTTCTTCAGTTCAATCTCCTCATATTGCCGCTCATCCAATGATAAGTATATCAGGAATGGGTTGTTGAATTATAAACCAAGTTTGTGGCATAAAGGGTCTTTAAAAAACTTACTATAAAAATATTGATGTGGAAACCCTTAATGTTAATGTTTATTTTGAAGAAGTGTTAACTGAGGGTTTATAATAATGTACAGTCCAGTCCTTCAACCACAGTTCTATGAATTACATATAATTTCTATCAGATATGACATGATTGGGTGGGCAAGACAAGGACAGCTGGAAAGCTGTTTTAAAGGAAGACCAAGACCAGACACTGTTCTAGCGATTTAATTGAAGCTCATATTTATCCAGAGAGTTAGGATACATGCTTATCATAATATACCTGCAGTTAAATCATTGTCCTGCTTTGGAGGCAGAGGACTATACCAATAGGTGTTCATTTGTGTGTTGCCTTTTATGTTTTTTAGTTGGATAAGACATTATGAACTAGTTCTCAGTTAGGCTTTGGCTAAGTCCAGGCTCCTGCAGCTTGCTTGACTTCTAGACTAGATTCCTTGCTTGACCCTGTTTCTAACATTTTCGCCACCTAGCTTGTGTTAGCATCTCCTTCCAGCTTCATTAGCTTCTTGTTTCATTGATTCCTAATGGCACATGAATATAAAACGTGCAGCTCCAACCCACAATAGTCATAATTGGTTCCTGAAAATGGTCTTTGCAGAATGAATGTTCAATCTGATTTTCCATTTCTGTGCATGTATGGATAATCTATAGATTTGATGCATACATGCAAATATTCAGTTATGTTCATAATATGCTTTCTAACATGAAAACACACAGAGAAAAGCAACTAAGTCCTGTTCGTACCCACTCTTGTTGTCTTCCAGCTCCAAGGAACAATATAATGTTTATAAAGAAGTAAAGGCAGTGTGTTTGTAAAGAGGACAAAGAAATTTACATTTTTTTGTATGCCACTATTAAGACACAATGGTATGATGATAAAATGAGGAAATTATTCTCCAGTCTTTCTCTGAACTTGACAATTGCCTACAAAATCACATTGTCATCATACTGTATCACCCTTATTTTGGAGGCTTCTCCACCTGCCAACAGATCACAACCTTCTCTCACACTGCGAGTGCCAGGTGGCGTTTCATTAGAAAGTGTTCCTTTTAAAAGCCGCTGCTTTGAGTGCAGACTCTACAGCGTGACTTTGGAATAGCTGTGTTTCTGAAAAATGGCTGAATTGATTTGTCATATTGCTTTTTCTTCCTGCCAGATGACAAAGGCTTAGAAAGGGCTGAATTAGTTATAACAGCAGGGCAGCATCCAGGAGATCCAGCAGTATGCAAAACAAAAAGCAACTGTGGCCAAAATCAGCAAAATGATCTAAAACTGCAAACAAATATATGTTAAATTTCTAACCAAAAATGAATAAATGTGGAAATTATCCATCCATCCATCTATTTTCTAAACTTTTTCATTCAAATGCAGGGTCACATGGTCCCGGCAGCCAGGTGAAAGGTCAGGTGCATCCTTAACAGGTCTGGGAAAGAGACTGTTCAACAAACAGAAAGCTTCAGCTTTTATTTGTTTGTATGTCCTACCTGGGGGGAATAGAGATAGTGAGCGGGATGGATTTGTAGCCTTCTGTTGGTAGTGGATTTATAAATTTCCCTGAAAACAGGTAAAGGTGAATATTTTATTTGCTGTATGCCTTCAGTTCACCCTTTAAGGTCCTGGTCTACCATTTGGTGGGGGTAAATCTGCAGTAACTTTGATGAATTCCTTTTTAAAAAAATTGTGGAAATAAACCTGCCATTGGTTTGGGTCTATAAAACCCAAACTAAGTGACTGTTATGACAATACTATTTTAAATTTCAACCATTTCACTGTTGATGTATTATTATTACCTAATTCTTTTAACATCTCAACCATTTTCTTAAAAAAAACATTTATTCTATATACTTTTGTCCAAAACAAATGGAAAAACACAGAAACATTTTTCCCTAGCCTTTTTGTTAGTGTGAATGTTAAAGGGTTAAAACACATTTAACTGTACAATGATAAGGAGATTAAACATGTTGTGATAGACTGAATTTCCTAAGTGATCATAGAAAATAAATTTGCTGCTGTGCTTTTTTCACAATGTGGGTTGTGTATTGAGTCCATGTCAAGTCATCTAACAATTATGTGTCACGTTTTCTCTCTCCACCACTTTCTTGTTTACCTACTGTTCAGTGCCATTTCTGCACTGTACAGGTTTTGGTATCATATTGAAACTGAAAGGAAGACAGATTACACTATCATACATTTATTGCCACTTTTTAATTTGAACAGGTTTAACTGCATTTTCAATGGTCGGCTCTTAAAAGTGTATTTCTGAAAACATGCTTGTGTTATTATCAGGCAATAACTCTGACCATCTTAGTCCTAATTCACAGGTTTAATAGATGGTTTCAGCTGAAAAACTTTGGCTGTAGCCAGTGATTTGCTCAATGCATTCCACCAAAATCAGGAAACAAGATCGCATATTACCCACTGTTACATCCCAACATGCAAGGGGATGTGAGGCGTAACAAATGAGAACTGCGGACAGCTGTTAACATGTGAATTTATTGTTACAAGTAGAGATGGGAACAAGGAGGTGGCAATATTATGCGTGTTGGGCTAAGTGTAGCTGTATAAAGAAAGGACAGCTACAAAACAAAAACCATCCAGTACAAAAAGAAAAGAAAACAATAGCTCCAATAGCTATGCTTAAAAGCCAAAAGTACTATATACAAATACAACCGAAATACTTATTAGCCCAACACATTCTAACTTTAACAAAACACTGTTTATAAATGCAGCAGAAAGAGGAGCCAAAAGAGCTTTAAAATACAATTTACAAATATAACAGAAAGAAAGCCAAAAGGGCTTTACTTTGGCTATGAAAACAAAAAAAAAAAAAAACTACTTAGCAAGAGAAATAAATACACAAAACCAACCAGTTTTAACACTGCTGGAAGAATCACAAAACCAAGCAGTTTTTAAACACAGAAACAAAAACTACTAACCAAACAAAATCTACTCAAATTACCACCAAAAACAACAACAACAACAACAACAACAACAACAACAACAACAACAACAACAACAACAACAAAAGCATACACTCAAACCCCACCAATTGCAAGCCTAAGGCAGACTGTCTGTGCCAAACAGTTGCCAATGAGTCCACAGCTGCAGCCAGTTTAAATCTCCCTCCAATGTTGCTGCAGCGTTGTTGATAGGGCAGGCAACTGTCCAATCAGCAGACAGGAAAGAGGGGTGAGGTGAGTAGAGCCAATCTTCAGGTGGTGACGCCAGACACGGATTTGAATACAAAATGAAACAGCCCTTAGGTGGATTGGCAAGCAGCCGTTAACACCCACCTAATACTTATCCAGTGTATATGCTCACACACTGCTCACACAACCATTATGAACCGAATTTTAAAGGATAAATGAAAATGTCAGAGTACTTTATATCTAAATGAACTGCAGATGAAAAAAGAGCAGTTAGTGGAAGAGAGCAGGGTAATGTATGGTTATAGGAACTGCCTCTGTGCAGCAGTCAATAAGGTCATATGTATGATAATTAAACAGCAGCAAAAAGCATTAAGTTTACAGGCAGACAAGTGGAATTACTGGCACACAGAAGCTTTGCTTGTGCATTTGAATTGAGCTGAGATGTTATTTTGAAACCTACAGCAGCTAATTGGCAGAAACATGTGAGATCTCGGAAACTGAAGATGAAGAGACTGAGGGATAAAATCAATTCTTAAGGGTGAGGAAGTCAACCTTTCTTTCCTTCACTCTGTTATAGATCAAACACCCTATTTTTTCTCACAAGTGGTGTTATACAAAAGAGACACTCTTTTTCATTTCCCCTATATTTCCCTGTATGTGTGTGGTAGTACTGAATGTGGTTTCTCTTCTGAGTCTACTTCAGTTTAATAAGCATCAGATTGTTCTGCTTCCCTTCATCATAATGGTTTTAAAGTTTTCCCTTCAATTCTCAAAAGTAGTTCTTTGTATATCAAAACATGTGAACATATTTCACCAACATTTGGGTTCGCCTCTCATTTCCTGCCAGCAATGCAGCCTCAGCCTCTCCTGACAGGCTGCTCATCCCTTCTGGATCCATTCATTCACACTTCAGAAACTTCTTCAATCTTTGCCAGCTTGTGCCAATTTTGCTCTTCTTTTAGGTCCAACAGTTCCATTGCTCTCCAGACAGATTGCATGCATTTACCAAAACCTCAAACCATAAGTTGAATTAAAGTAACATGACGGTAAGGCAGAACGCAATGGGACTTATTTGGTCTTGAATAACTTTGCCAGTGCAATGGACTGGGTTAAAGTTGGACATCTTGACATCTTTCAATGTCAGGGTAGTAGAGTAATCCTCCCACTTCTTCTTGATAAATACCTACAAAACACCACATCCTGAGGCATGATGGGAAAAATCACAGTTTCGTTGGGTGGCTGAATGAGAGAGGCTGTTCTGAAAAAGTTCACCATTACTAAATAAAATTTTTTGACACACTGAGAAAATCTTTAGATGTTAAACTCTGAGTCATGTAAGCTCTCAGCATGCTGACATTTAGTGATCCACTAAAAGATGGTTGAAGTAACCTTTTGGAAAGTGCTTGTGAGTATGCATCAACATGGCAACCCGTAACAGGAGAGTTATGTTCAAATTAGAGGCTTTATATAAGCAATAAATGACAAACTTGCAAAGAACTTAATGTCAAAGGTAGGCATCATTTATTTGTCACCCAGACTTTCTGTTCTCTATTTCAATGTTCACTTCAGAAGCTCATCCCTGAAAAGAGCTAAAAATCATTAAGTATTTATGAAAACAGATAAAATCAATCAGCTTTAAAGATATAAAGAAATATACCCACACTCTGCATCAGGTTTTATAGGTGACAGAATACAGTGTGTGAGTCCTGGATTAGCTTACTGAGATGCAGCGAGTTTGCTCCGTCTAAGGGATTTGTTTAATTGTAGCTGATGTCAAAGCCCACACATTTGATCAGCATTGTGTTCTTCTGTCCATCATGTTTCTATTCCTAAGCAACCTGTGCACCAGCGATGTTCACCAGTTGACTCTGTTATGACACTGGAGTTCAGCATGACCTTTGAGCTGGTCACCTTTACCAAGCTGGTAAACTACTTGTTTACTATATTTCTATCTTAGCTCATGTTTCTGTGGATCTCTGGTGAAGGTTGAAAGCATTTCTTCAAGTTATTTGGCTCTCAGTAATACACCTGAAGGCAAAGTAGAGTAACATTTTCACGTCGCATCTCCTCTGTAGTGTGTTTTTATATGCGACATGATTATCTTAGATAAGAAGTTTGTGTTCATTTATTTTATTTGAGAACACCAGTGTGTGTTTTCATGCTGTTGTATTATACTGCTTTCCTTCCAAACTTTGCTCTTACTTTCAAAAAGTCCATGCTTTAATGCAAAAATGCTGTACTTAAAGCCCCAGTGTGTGAGAATTACTCCCATCTAGCAGTCTGCTATCTGGAAACAAAAAACAGAGCAATGCTCTCCGGCACTTCACTGTTTAAACACGTTGTTATCGAGACCGAGACCGCCAAGAGTCACAAATGTCACGAGTTCAAGAAGGCGCTGAACCACAGAATGATACATAATTCTGTTTTGTTATTGATGCCAATAAGTCACAAGCATGCCTTCCATGAATTTGGCACAAAGCTACTGCTAATAGCAACATGTCCGTGTGAAATCATGTGACAAGAGAGAGAGAAGACATTAACACCCCTGTTGACAAATCAGCTGAAATAAATTATAAAAGAAACGAGTAACAGCAACTGAAATTAAATAAAAATGGACCAAGTAGCCCGAGCTTAATCACTGCTAAGTGTGTTGGATACTGAGGAACTGGATTTCTTTATACGCTATTAAAAATATTTTTATTTACCTTTCAGGTGAAAGTTCACACTACACTGGTATTATGTCATGAATTTTGGTAGAATCATGTGATGCTGATTCTTTCATGTCACACTGATTGTTTGAGACAATGTGGTGTCCCTAAATACACTGACTGAAAGCATTCTCTTAAAACTGATTTAGTGCTGCAATATAACTATTGGATAATGTAGGACAACAGGTTAATAGTCCGACATAACATTATGAGGTGTACTTATACAGGAACAAGGACTCTTCTATCATAATGAAGTCAAATATCAATATTTTCATTGACAAATAAGGCAACTACTTTAATATTTACTTCAAACTGCTGTAATAAGTCTTGTTTTCCATTGGTGCCTAAACAACCTTGCATGTCTGTTTTGCAGGCAAAGTTGTGGATTTTCCAACGCAGTGGCCATCAATCATCTCATCTCACTGCATCAGTATTGTACACTGTGGAGTACAGGCTGTCATTGTGGAGGATCCACCATCCACTCCTGTGCCGGCTTCCCTGTCTCTGGGCTGAACTTGCCCTGATGTATCCAGTTAAGTTTATTTCCTTGCAGAGCGACTCTTCGGTTGCTGATTACCACACCTGCTGCTTGTAATAAGACACAGGTGTGTATAAATATTCATTGGCATCATTGGCATCGGATCCTTCTCTTTCCTGCCTGAGGTTTCTTTTTAGTTTCTTTCATCCCAGCTCCTCCCAGTAAATTTGTCATGTAGTTTGTCCCTTATTTTGGTAGATTAATTTGCATGTATTCCTTTTTTGTTTACATAATAAATGTAGGAAAACATTCATACTGGGACAGTCAGGGAAATTTGATTGGGCAGGGAATTATGAAAGATTTTCCACTTCTGTTTGGCTTGGTTTGCTTTCACACTGCACTTCACTGAAGTGGACCAAACCTCCTGCTTTATAGCAAAATTTCTTGACATGAACTTTGACAAAAAATTTATGTTTCTTACAATTTCTGTTTCTACAAAGATTACAAGGCTGAAAAAAGTTCAGTGCGAAGTGTGTGAAAGTCCACTTTCATTCCACTTTCAGCATTGTGAAGAACATAGATTTTTAACAAGGTGTCTTTATGTTCAGTATTTATTCTTTTTATAAAGCAATAATAACACATTTTTACACTATCTGTCAAAAGTTTGGACACACTTTCCCATGAGATTTCAAACCTAATAAAGTGTAATGGTAAAGTATGTTAAAATGTTTGACTGGTAGTGTTTCCCATCAAGATGAACTGTTACGGCTATTTATTGTAACACATGCTTTTTTTCATAACAATATTTAATACTGTATGTAATAAAACATGATACCTTAGTCTTAGGAATGATGAACAAAGAAAGTTGTTTGAACATCAACATAAAGACCCAAACCAGACAGATGAAAACTACTTTCCCAGTCCTTCACAGTTCTACATTTTCTTCTTCTACAGTGGTTGGCACCTGCTTGCACCATCAAGGGATTTTAATAATGTCACCCTTGCAGTACCTCCTCTTTCCTCCTCTTCCTCATCACAATTTCATTAAATACTGTGTTATGAATGACTGTCAGATGTTTGAAGAAGTTTGTGGCGTTATAAAAACTGGTATGGGAGGTATTAATGTTTCACAATCTGTGGGTTCAGGCTGACCCATTAGCTTTGGACTTCAGGGTTCTTTTGCACTCAACACACACACTTCAGTGAGCAAAAGTCCAGAAACCAGTTCCGTCATTTTAATGGTAAAAACAAAACCAAAAATGACCCAAATAAACTTAAATCTAGACCCTTCTACTTAACAAACTGAAATGCAGCGTAGGTCAAAATAGACTGTGTTGCTTCAAGGTCCAGTGGCTTCTGATCTTCTTTTTATTGTTTTTTATAGTCTTAGTCCAACAGCCAATCAAAATTTAACAACCTGTGTGTTACCAGTCACTGGTCAAGAAATTCTCAATTTTACTGCAAAACAGAACGTCAACATATAAAAATAAAATAAAATCACAAAGCTATGATAACTGAAAAGTAAATAATGGTAAAAGAAAATTATGAGTGCAGTAGATCTTGTTACCACAACATATTTGAGGTCATTTATTACAACGTCTGATTAGTTCTTGTAATATAACATGATACCTCGCACATTACCATGGCGACAAAGAAAATCAGGTGCAGCATTGTCACCATAGCATTATAACAGAATGTGTTTTATTATTATTCTCCACATTACTAGTGTCATGCACTGACCTTCCCATGCACTATCACTAAAATGTGTTTGTTTTTTCTGAGAATTTACATGTTTAAAGCCATCAGTCCAAATAATGAACCTCGTCTTCCCCTCGTTTCATTGAGCTGTGTGTGCAAAGTAAAAAGAAATAAAAGAGTTTAAACTTATAACTGGAAAAAGTCTGAATAGCTTTGTATCCTCCACAAGTGCAGAACCCAACCAAGACTTTATGAGGAGGGAGAGTCACATATAATTTTACACAAACACAAAGTTATGGTGGTTCGAGCTGTCAACAGTAGTTGACGTCATTACAAAGTAAGTCTGGCCTTTGTGAGCTGCAGACCCCCCTTCTCCACCTTCCTGACCTTTTGATCATTGTCTAATAGAAAGGATATTAATAATTAACGAGTGAGGAGAGTGAAATGTAACACAAATCCAATGTTAACGTATTTGGTGCTGAGATAAAGCAAAATGCCTGAGGTTTTTTTTTTTTTAGCTCTCAAAAAGAAGAACGTTTGGTCACGTTAGTTCAGCATTCACTCACTGATTAAAAAAAACATGCATGCACAAAGTCTAATGGGATAAAAAAAAAAAAAAAAAAAGCTGTTAAAAGCTCAATAAAGCTTTTATCCAAAAACTCATGAGTTGTCTGACCCAACCTCACTTATTGCAGATGATACAGCTCAAACTTTCCAAAAACAAGCCTTTAAAGTAGCACTATTTAGCTTTTGAGCTTTAAAAATATATGTTTCTGACTCCTATTGATAGCACATCAACATTTAACCACACTTTACACACTGCATCACATGCTAGGAAGTGCATATTAGCACACTAGCTGTTTTAAGTGTTACCATGGCTGATGCATCAACAAAGCACAAGGCATTATTGGAAAAAGACACGAGTCAACATTTTTACTTTCTAAGCCAGTGAGTTAGATCGATAAAGCTTTTACAGTCCAAGACTTCTCATGTATCTGTTTAGCGTTGCACAATTTAACACAGAGATTTTGAATCTGTATTTTAACTTTTGTAAAGCACTTTGTGACATTAACAAAAGCAAAGCTCTTTCACTTTGCTTTCCATAAATGCAAGAGTTCATTAAGCAGAAGAGACTCTTTCATCAAGAAAATAACTGGAGCTAGTATTCGTCACCTGCAAACCGCAGACCAAATCCTCTCAAAAACACACAAGCTGTCAGTATCAATAACACTGCCTTACCACTGACTATTACTGTCAGCAGGTCTGCATTTCTGAATCATACCACAGAAAAAAAAATAGTTATTCAAAATGCTCAGGGTGTTCTTCGTGGGGAGGCAAATGGACTCTCTCTACTTTGCTTGTTCATGAGGCTTTTAACAATCAGAGTAGTCAGTGCACCTTTCAGATGCCATTAGCAAACAGAATTACACTGAGAGATGATATTTCTTAGGCAAACCCAAAAAGCTGAACTTTAACTTGAGCTGAAAAACCAGAAAACACACGGACTCACCACAGACAACTACTGATTTTTTAAAAGCATGGTGACACATTTGACAAACACTTTTCAACAGCTTTTAGCAAAAAGTGTCACATACAGTTGGTGCTCCACATCATTAGGATACTGATACAACACTGAGTCAACTAGTTCATTGTCGGGGTCTATTTTTCCTTCTTTGTGGTTTGTTATGGAACGTGAGCGTGACCCAGCCATCATTGGCAGGAAAAATATCAATCTTTTCTGGTTATCTCACAACAGTAACATCCATCCGTCCAATTTAGGGTAGCAGGATAGCTGGTCTACATCCCAATAGTCATTGGGGAAGAGGCAGGGTACACCATGGACAGATCGCTAGTCCATCACAACAACAGTAACATACCAAACAAAAACAAACCGAAAAGAAACAATACCACCATTTGTTGGAAGTTGTCATCAAATAATCATGAGGTAACCAACTTATGACCACATTCTAGTTATCATGTAATTGATTTGACTGGGTTTAAACAACTACATGGTTTGCCACAGTATAGCAGAAGTGGGACAAAGGGTACAATCAAGTTTGGAAACATTTTCCCATTGGATTTAATGGAAAAGAGTGTACAAAAAAGTGACTGGTTTGTTAGGTAAAAAAAAAAAAATTCAAAGATTGCTACCTTGATTTATCATTTCACAAAAACTAAAGACCTTATAAAAATCCAAAACAACCTGTCAGTGGTGACATATGTCCTTTGTCTTTGTGGACACAGACTACACTGGTGACAAGCAAATTTTAGCTGAATGCTGAACTCATAGCAACATCATTCTTCATATATACTGTAAATACATTAAAATGCTTTATTTGTACCAGCAACAAAATATAATTAACTATTCTATTCTATTCTATTCTATTCTATTCTATTCTATTCTATTCTATTCTATAGTCATAGTCTTTTATACTAAGTGGCATACATGTAAATTGCTTTGGATAAAACATCTTTGGATGTAATCTACAGTAATCTTGTATAAAAGGTGTATAATCCAGGTGTCATAAAGTAGAAGTACTGCCATGTTTTTGGATCTACCTGTGCATTTAGAACAGGTGTTTTCACTAACAGCCTCATCTACCTGCAGCGGAGCTGAGCGAATTAAATTCAGCTGGTTTAGTAACCGGTTGAAACAGCTGCTGGACAGGACTTTATGGCAAAAATCTAAGTATATAATAAAATCACATTCAGCTCCAAATCACCAGAATTAAAATAATTCATGACAAAAATCAAACACAAAACTCACAAAAAGCCTCTATGTTAACCAACAACTGATCCCCAGCCAGAGTACCCCGGCGAATGACATGTTTTACTGCTGATTACATGGGTACTACTTGCCCACAGACCTGCATTTGTTCTTTATTCCTGTAGATTCTAGACAGATAGTTATAGACGGATGTTTTTTGCTTTGTTTTGTTTGTTATTTCTCAGGCAATGTTTACCTGCCATGTTGTTTAACAAGTTCTCCTACGAGTTGTTTTTTTTTTTTACCACTTTAAAACAACCATTGGAAAAGTTCGAAGTGGAAACCAACATGATACATGTATATTGTACTGAGTTAATGATCTAATACTTTTCCTTATTAAATAACTGATATGTATTAAAATTGGGTTTATCGTGGGCTCTTGAATGCACCATGTCAGTGGACATAGACAGGAAACACTTTGCATGTTTTATAAACTGATTAAAACGGATTTACATGTTGTTTTCTTTATATTCAGTGTAAGGTTGGTTTGTTAGTTTTTTGTTTGCTTGTTTTGCATTTTCTTTATGGGGCCCAGCTGCTTTTGCTAAGGAATCTCATAAAGGAAAGTTTTCTTTGTTTTTTGTTTGTTTTTTTCAGCATATGGCAATAAATTATTAACCAACCTTGTT
This sequence comes from Telmatherina bonti, assembly GCF_933228915.1. NCBI lineage: Eukaryota > Metazoa > Chordata > Actinopteri > Atheriniformes > Telmatherinidae > Telmatherina > Telmatherina bonti. Next base: position 33,055,986 of record NC_136621.1, read on the forward strand.
CAGGTAACATGATTGGTTATTTATCTCATCTCAGGAGAAAACAGGATGATTTCTGAAGGTAAGATAAACTACCACCTTTACAAAAAACAATAAATTAAAATAATGTTAGGGAGCATAGGAGACTCCCTCCACCGAGAGGGAGATGCTGTAGACAGATTAAAGTTATTTCATTTAAAGAAGTACTGATCAGATAGTTAAGGGTAAAGAGAGATTCAAGCAAAGATAGGCAAGAGAAGATGGCAATTAACAGGCTGTGGGACACAGAGAGACAAGTGGGGTTTGTGTGTCAAAACTTGACCAGGACTATAAAACTCCAGGGATTACCAAACTGGTGGGGAGCAACAGCAATCTGAAACGGACTGGAGAGAAAACTGGAAAATGTCAACTATTTGACAGATGAGTTGATGAAAACAGGGTAAGGATCCTGCGAGTCACACCCTCATCCACACTGCCAAGGTTAGAAACGAAGACTTGTCTGCCAGCAGAACCCGAAACAAATAATCTGCTACCCAGATTTTAAACTGGCATCATTACAATGAATACGCAGGCATGGCTTTTATCACTTTCTGTACATTCACAAAGAGTCGAAGTCTCAATCATTTTATTTGATCAGATCCTTTATTTTTTGTTCATAAAATAGCAAACAAATGTAAAGCAAGCATTGCCTATAAATAAATAAATAAATTATAAATTAATTTATATATATATATATATATATATATGTATATACTTATATATATATATATATATATATATATATATATATATATATATATATATATATATATATATATATATATATATATATAGTTACAGAAATAAAAGTCTGGCAATATTCAGTTTTTCTTGTTCATAACATATGGAAGGCCACATTTACATGTAAGCACATTTATTTAGCTTCACTTTCTTAAACATTACATTTCACATCAAACATTGGACACTAAACAATATATTTTCTGTACATTCAAATGTTGAATATTTAATGACGACAATAATGAGTGAAAACAGGCTGAAACACAGAAAACAGCTCAAGACAGCGGCTGAAGGGTTGTCACCATAGTGTTATAACAGAATGTGTTAAAAGCAACACAATACAAGTTTTTAAATTGTTTTAAAGTACGCCATCTTTTATTAAACAGATTCCTGGGCACTAAAACTGTCCGAGAGCGCCAGGAGGCTGATCTACATTCGTTTTTGACCCAGAACAGCATCTGAATGATTACACAGTTTTGCCTTTATAGAAAAAGTTGCTGCCATTACTGATACATTTTTTAAAAGAAAATCAAAAACTCTGTGGCAGAAAAAGCGATGATATGAAGAGCCCAGAAGATTATAATGCTGTAAAAAAAAAAGTGCAGGTAAAAGTGGTGTTGCCATGGCTACGTGATAACCAATTGGCTCTCTTGTTGTGTGTCAGTGTTGTGGTTGGCTCTACTGGTAAACTTTCCAATCTTCCAGTTTTCATGTAAAGAATAACAATCATAAAAAATAAATTAAGACAATAAAATATTGGGCTTGTGCCCCATCATAAAGGCTCAGTTTGATACAAAGTTTTACTTCATTAAACATCATCAAATCGCTCTGTCGCCCGCTGCATCCTCACCAGGTTTGTGAACAGTTGCATAAAAGATGCATTCAAGCAATGACTGAATACACCGGACATAAAAATGAGGAAGTTAATGAACAGACATCATGTCGCAGGTCTAAAACTGTGGTTCTGAAGTTCAATGAGGTTAAGTTTATTTGTATCGCACATTTCCAGCAAATCATGCTGCACAGAGTGCTTTTTCAAGGTCAAACACACCCAAAACAAAGCGCTGCATGTACTCAGACTGTTCAAACTTCATACATTCTCCTCAAATCACTTCGTAGAGTCGTGGCGCTACATCCAGTCTTTCATGTAGAATGTCTGGTCATCTTGCCAACATTAAACATATGAATCTGTCATGACTGTCAACCTTAAGATCTTTATTGTAAATCTGTTTCAGGAGAAATATGACAGAAACTTATTGTGGACTGGAGATTTTTTTTTTTATAAGAGTTAAACTTGAATTGTTGTAACATTCAGTATATTGTCGCTGTTTGTCTTTTTGGGGACTCTAGAAGCCCCCTGGCTGAGTAAATAAAAAGGCAAGAAGAAAAGGAATTATGGCAGCAGGGTGGATTTGAAGCAGCCTGTGAATAAATATGTAGATGATTTCACTCTCAAAGGCTTTATACCCACTGAGAATCAGTTCTTGTGTGGAAAATGGAGGGGAAAAATTATTCTCTTCTGACAAGCAGCAGCTTTTTTTTTTTTCCAGTTCAAGAGAGATTCTTAGAAATGGATAAACACTTATCATACTCTCCTCATCACAGACATTAAAAGACATTTCCATTTAGACCATCAAAATGAATGCCTAATATTTCATAAATATGTTGTTTTCTGTTTTCTTTTAATCACTTTTCACAAAGAAAAAGGATAAGAAAAGTACATGAGAAGCCTTGATAGCATCATAATGCATTCCACTCACAGTGAGGCAGGTGAGACGTTCTTTGAGTACGCATGAAAAATGAGATATTTTAACATAAACTTCAGGACACACTGCACCATCCGAGGAAATGTAAAATAGTCAAAAGAGTTCCTGCATGGACTGCAAAGTGAGAATGGTTTGTCAGTTTTTAATATGCAGAGATTCAGTTCTTTATAAGCTATCCATCTTAAAAGGACAGAGGTGTGAAAAAACGCAGAAATATCTGCCAAAACCATTTCATGAACTCTAAATGGTGAAATAATCTCACAATTTCTGTCAAGTCTTAGGAAAGTGCTTTCCTCTCACACTGTTACAATCAGCGTCGTGTGTTGGCTCAGACGAACCTCTGAGACTTTGTGTTTAAATCCTACATACGGATGTCTCCCATCAGAGCTGGGTCCAGTCATCGCACCGCTACAATTGGCTCGACCGAGAGGATGTCGGTCCGCCCTGTTAGCGCCTGCCTTGCAGTGAAGAGCACGTGTGCGTCTTTCAGGTTGTGGGAATGACTTGATGAGGCTTGACTCTGCTGTAACAAGTCCTGAGCCAGAGCCTGTCGTGGCCTAGATGACTGGTGGTTGTCAGGCCAGGCGGTTCGGTGACAGGGAGCGCAGGCGACTGCAGGGCGATGCTCTGGCTCCAACCCGACCGCTGCTCTGCGTCTCCACCTGCACCTGTCAAAGAGGAGGCGCAGCTCCTGGCGGAAGGCAGGATTCAGACAGCAGTAGATGAAAGGGTTGTAACAGGTGGAGCTCATCGCCAACCAGTGAAAGCAGAAATACAGAGCGTTGGAGGAGTGGATGGCCTGGCTGGAAAGGAGCACTACGTAGCAGTTGAGTGGAAACCAGCAGATGGCAAACACTCCCACGACCAGGAGCAGCATGGCCAACGTGCGCCTGCGCTTCCTCCTTTGAGTGGCATGCTGAGCTGTTGTTGTGTCACCGATGGCATTGTGGCGCCACAGCCGACGGGCCACTGTGGTGTAGGAGGCGCTGATGATGAGCAGCGGCAGCATATAAAGCAGTATGAAGGTCAAGAGGTCAATGTACTGCCAGTAGACATCGGATGGCTCTGGGAAGTCTGGGACACACAGGCTTCTCTCCTTCTCCTTACTGATGAAGTCATAACAGGAAAAATGAGAATGGAAAACACATAAGGAGAGCAAATCATAATAAAGAGAGCAAAAACTGTCATTTAAGCAGCTTTAGGATGCAAATGGATTTCAGATTTATTTTAGGCTGACCTGTAAATGAGTTGACTGTAAAATCTAAGCTAAATAGCTAAACACACTGAGTGTTTATGAAGATGATAACTGACTCAGTCAATGGGAATAAAAAAAAAAAAATCACATTTAACAGAGACAACACATCGTCATTCGAGCTGCTGAACATACAGGGAACAAATAAGAGAGCGATAATTAACCTTTAACTATTACTGAATTACTGAAAAAATAACACGTGTAAAGGGCTCGATGAGCTACAGAAAGGACTAATCTCCATAAATCACCTCTCCATTGTGCTTTATCTTGTATTCTGAAGCAATAAAAACCAACCCTTCACTGCTAAATGCTTAACAATTAGACGTCATTTTAAATATCTCAAGTAGTACGGTGTCTTTCCTTACTTAACAATGACTTTTCTTGTGTTCCCTGAAGTACTCACAAGTGGAAAAAGGTGTTATCAGGGAATTTACTTCATTCATGATAAGAAACCAAAGCACAATATAAACAACCTTTAATGATAAAATAATTTTTGATGAATCAATTTTAAGCACTAAATGCTGGTAAATTTGTGTGTGTGTGTGTGTGTGTGTGTGTGTGTGTGTGTGTGCGCGCACGTGTTCAACCCCTATAAAATGAATTTGTAGATCCCTCAGACAATCTTGCTTGTTCAGATATGTTTTGATGATAAACCTGCACAGGAGTCAGTAAATGCTTCACAGCTTAACTGTTGCCATAGCAACAGTGGACACAATTAACATAATGGGATAAACGGGTGTGTCAGTGTACAGCTTCTCAGACTGCACCTTCATCTTTTCCATAATTTGTAAGGTTTGAAAAGCATATCTCAGCATAAAGGTCGCAGGAGAATATAGATTGTGAATTTATTGAAGTTTTAGATAAGAAAGTGACAGATAAAGTTTCATCTCAAGGCTTTCTTTGCTTTTATAAAGCTCAAGATGCACAATTCAGTCTTCAAATGGGGCTAATGCAAAGTCTACACCGGCCAGAAATATGTAAGCTAAACATTAGCTGTGTTAACATTCATCTTTAGAGGCTTGATATTCAAAGGGCGACATCTCCAACGAGGCCTTTCGGGCTCAGTTTCGCAGTTTGGTCATCTATTGCCCATGTACCCCAAGAAAAGGTTTTTAAAAAGTCAAAATACAAATTTTGAAAATGACTGGTGAATTTATACAAATGTGTGAAAAAAATAGTTATATATGACTGATATTTATAAACCAAAGTCTGCATTAGTACTGTGGGTGACTTAGCACATCTGTGTCACGAATGAAGAATGGGACTCTAACACATTAATTGTGATTAATTAATTATAGAGAAATGAATGCATTTAAAAAAATAACACATTTAATCAAAGTTTGCATTCCAAATAACGCAGAAGGTTTGTCAGTGCATGATTTCTCTGGTACCTCTATTAGACTGATGCACAGCAGTCGGAGCTGCTGCATGGCCAGACTAAAAATGCAACATGTATAATCTCCCCCTGGCTTACTGTCAGAAATGAAGGTCTACCAATGAAGAGTGTTGATGAAAACATGTAAATAGTCAAAGTACTGTAACATGGTTTAGACTCTTACTTAGAGAACAGCTAGAGCTGGTTGTTAAAGTCCTTAAAATGATACTTAAACTGTAGCTTCGTCCAGTTTTGGCCAGAAATTATTTCTATTTCTACTATTATGAACAGAAATGCAATTAAATGCACTTTCCTGAAATTATCGAAGCTTGGCTTTACAACATCGTCTCTGTCTATTATTTGATTGAGGTCTCCACTAAACTTAATTTAAATGAAAAAAGTATTTTGCTTTTGGGGCCAAATATTGTAATGGGATTTAAATGGGATAAATCAAGATTGATTAATTACAACGCCTATAATGAATTTGATCATTTTTTAATTGAATTCCCACCCCAATTATAACATTACAGCCTTTATAAAATTTGCTGCTTTCAAGATGTCATGCATTGAGAGAACCGGCCATCGCCATCGCCGTTGTTAAGGCAGGTGTACAAGCGAGGGATTGACAACAGATGATGCGTCAAACACAAACAGCCTAGAATATATAAGTGTTTATCCTAAAAAATGCTATTAAGCAGATCTTTTTTTCAAGCACTAGTTCATCACAGCTAATCAACAGAGAAATTAAAAGTCTTGAATTGTCAGCAGGTTGTTGATAACAGATTATGGATGAAAAATATTGTTTCCTTTTGACTGATTTCATCTGATCTCACTGCTTTAAGGTTCCTAACATCTACTTGACTTATGCTATAAAAGTAAACATCCACAGAGGAGGAAATCTGACTTATTATGCAGTATCTCTCCTAGCTGTTCATCAGTTTACCTGTATGTGAAAGTCAGAAGTTTTTGGTAGATTGCATGTGGGAGGGAAAAGCAGCTGGCCATTGTCCAGATGACAGCCACCCAAACACCACCTTGTGCTGGAGTCATGCGTGGTCTCAGAGGATGCAAAATCACCTGAGGGGGGAAAAAAAACCAAACAGGGATCAAATCCATTGCAAACATAAATGCCTTTGCACATATTAGATCAATATAAAGCATCTGCAGAGCCCTGCGGGTGAAATTACTCATGTCAGTTTGCAAAGCAAAGGCAAAGACTGCAGCATGTTATTAACTAAAAACATTTAAAATAGCAACAAGGACGAAACAGTACACCTTATTAAAAAGGTGTTTATGAACCTTACCCGTGCTCCAACAAAAAAAAAAAAAAAAAAACCCTTTTACAAGAGTTCACAGTGACTAAATCTCAGAAGAGAAATGTCTGTCTTCTGCTCTGTTTAGTAGTGAGCAGAGGAGTTAAATAGAAACACGGCGTCCTTGCCTTATCAATGCTGGTGTAGCATCTATCAAATAGAAAAAAGCTTCTTGCTCCTTTCAAGCAATGAGATAACAAATTTAGCCTTGTTGCTGGCCTTTCTGCAAAAATCCCCAGATGGAATATTTCTTTGAATGTCTTTTTTTATGGCATGATGAATGTACTGACCTTCTGCTTTATGCGGCTCTACCTCAGCAGAGATGTAGCATTTTGATTTTAGAAACTACGAACACATCTATGGTTTCATTTCAACAGCTTTTTCCATATTTTTTTTTAAATCCCAAACAGAGTAAACTTTAGGTTTAAGTGCCTTTATTAACTCCATAAAGAATGAATCACTAAATATTTTACTCCATCCTTAGTTTCTAAAAGCATACAGCTCTGGATGGGATGGGAGAGGACGAGATTATGGATTAATTAGAAAGTTTTTTGCACATGAGTGGTTTCATAGAGCATAGAGTTAATTTACAACAATATATAAAGAACAGCTTCATTACTGCCTTGCATTCAATATGTGTATGTTATTTTCAGAAAATGTTGACGTACCTGTAATCAAGGTTCTGCTCGGTTAAAAAGCCCACACTGTTTCGTATTATTAGATCATTAGTTGCAAAGCATTAAAGTATAAGTAGCAGGGATGTGAGGGATTCTGTAAATGTACATACATGTACATACATGTACAGAAGGTAAGACACAAGCACAGTAAGTAATAAATTGCAATAAGATTCCTGGTGTGTGTTTCCAACACACACATTGTCTGTTTTGTACACTATTACATTGACGTCTTTTGTGTTTTCTGTGCCGTCATCTTAGCCAAGTAGTTTGTATAATGTGAAAGTTGTGAAACTTCTTATTTTGGTATTGGTATTGCGATGGACTGGCGAGTTGTCCAGGGTGTACCCTGCCTGTCGCCCAAAGCCAGCTGGGATAGGCTCCAGCTTCCCCGCGACCCTGCATTGGATTAAGCGGTTCAGAAAATGAATGATATTATTAGATTATTATCATATTGACTTATTAAGCCTGTGACAATATGCTTTAGTCGTAATTCAATTCGATTCTGATTTTTTTGGGTGTCGATTAGATTTAAATTGCGGTTCTCACAATACTTCGATATTGCTGATTTTTGTAGACTAAAAACAAAACAAAAAAAAGATGTACAAAACTTCTTTTGCTAGTCATTTTTCTTGATTTCAATTAGGAACAAAACAACGCAGTAGCCAGACCATCATTCTGCTGCTAGAATGACCAAGAAGACATGTAAAGAAAATCAATAAAAACAATAAAAAAAAGGACAAAAAATTTATAGTGGATTATTTTTATCTATTTGGAAAAAAATCATTTTTCAAATTTAAAAAAAAAAAGTTTTTTACTAAAAAAAAAAATCTATTTTAAAATTGTGAAGCAAAAAATCCCGATTTTTTATTTTTTAAATTAGATTTCCCACCCTTAACAACACTGGCATGGGGGTGTCTTGGTGCTCGGGGAGCGCTGCCACTCGCTGGCGGTCTGGGGATCCCGGCCCTCCGTCGGTGTGGGCTGGGCCCTCTGCCTGCGGGGGTGGGGGGCTGCTTCCGGGCTCTTGGGGCCCGCGCTCTGTCTGCCCTGGGTGGCCGGTGCCCGGCGGGGCCGGTCCTCGCTGGTCCGGGCCTGCTATGGCCTGTTCCCCCTGACTGCAGGGAACTCTGGCTGGGACCCCCCTCTGCCGCCTCCTGGGTCGGCGCATGGCTGGCTCCGGGGTGGGGCGGTTGGGGTCTGCGCCTGGGGGTGGCTGCCGATGGCCCCGGTCTCGGGGGTACTCCTGGCGTGCCTCTTGCCTTTGTGTGGGAGGGGTCACACTGGCATGACCACCTTTTCCGGAACACATTCCACTCTGCATGGCAAGTGCGTATATGTTTGTACGTATGTATGTGTGTGTGTGCATAGAGGTGTGTGTGTATATGTGTATATATGTATATATTTATGTATGTATATATATATATATATATATATATATATATATATATATATATATATATATATATATACATATATATATATATATATATATATATATATATATATATATATCATTATATCTGTAAAGCTTCCCTTGGCAGAGAAAATTTGCTCAGCAGAACACAGCATCCGGACCATCATTCTGCTTGCCTAAATGCTGGACAAGACAAAAAAAAAAAAAAAAAAAAAAAAAAAAAAAAAAGGATGCCTCCTGGACGTCACCACAAGGGAGATTTCTGGGCACTTCCACATGGGAGACGCACAACATTCTGTCACTCGCCTGACCTGCATGTCTCAGGATTTCCCTGGGAAGTTTGAAATAGTGGCCAGGGTGAGGGGAGTCTGGGCCTTTTTGGGTCTCTCCCGAAGCATTGTCCTACGATGTCTCGTCAGGCGAGTGTCCAGTTGAGCTGCCGTTGTACTTTATCAGTGTTTTACATCCTTTTAAGCTTGTACCTTTCCTTTTATAAAACCTAAATGACTTAAAAGACATTATAGTTGATTGTACATGCCAGAGTTTGCTTGACATGTACATGTAGCATTTGCATACCTTGCAACCAGCGGTGACGGCTGTACATGGGGCTTATAATGCTGTGTTATTGATTGGATATAAATGGTGTGCACTCTGCCCATTCTGCCCACACTAGTAATGGTGGGGACTGTTTATTCTGGTACTGATGCAAAAGTCTCCCTTATTTCTATGAAATTGTTTAACAAAACCATCGTCAAGTTAATACTGGATTCAGATTTTTTTTTTATCTGTTTGTCTTTTCATCCTCATTGTTTTAATCAAGCTTTAAGGAACTGCTGATTTAAATGAAACATTTTTAAGCTTTTTCTATAATGTGTGTACAATGTGACATTGAAGTCATTCGCAACGCATTTTATTTTACAAATTGAACATAATCATCTTGCAATCTCTCTCTATGCTCTTAACCAGACACAGTGGATTTTAACATGAGATTTTTTTCTTCCAAACCTTTAACAGACTTTAAGTACAGACCAACCATCCAAATCAATCCAAATTTTCTCAGCTGGGGTTGTGATTTCAGAGGCTGTACCTGGGTCACAAATTTCATTCTCCTTCTAAAATTGATCTCACATGTTGTTCATTTAGGAAATAACATCTTGTAGCCTGCTGACATGTGAAGAATATGTGTCTTTTGTGTTTAAAGCAGCATGTGTCCGTTTTGTAAGGTGAGGATTTTGTAACAGAAATAATGCATTTTAGCTCTAACTGTGTTTTTTTTCCAGCTGAGGAAGCACCTAAGGGTCCTATTTAAGGGCAAGAACAAATTACCTATAAGGATATGTGGATTGTTTGGCTCAGCACCACCCCTGCTCAAGTAGCTCACAATACAGGAGCTTCAATAAGCTTGTTACACAAAGTTTAAGTGTCATCAGCAATGCCACATCACCTTCTTTTTATTTTATATGTACAAATAAGTATGCACACATTCACCTACCCTGCTTCATAGAAATGTTGACACATACTGCAGCAGAGCCAGAAGTCTTCAGACCAGTTTGCATATTGCTTATTGTTTGTTTCTCTGCCAGAGCAGCTCTTCCCTTAATTTAGTCTCAGAGCAAAAGATTATTTGCAGTTATTTAACCATGAAGGCATGATTAACATGATGTAAACTGAACAGTTCAGAGGCACAAACATACAGCCTTAGTACAGTTGCTGTTAATTATTTCAGCTCTTTAATGAGCTTCTCCCCCTGGAGCAGAGCTAGGGAAATCTCTATCTTTCTTTCTCGTGACAGTCTTAAGAGCTAATTTCATTACAATGTCAATGGCTTTGCAACAGACCTTTTAGAAAACAGATTAGTTTTAGGGTTTTGTTTTAAGAAAAAGCTGCTCGGAAAAACTATGGCAAAATTAGTCTGAAAAAAATGTGTTTTATGGACAAAGGCATTTATTTACACTTGCTTTTGGGAAAACAGGGCTTTAATCAAATGTTTTTGTGTTTATCTTTTCCACTGTCTTTTCCCATCTGCTGTTTTAAATATTTTTTCTGTGTTTTATTGTGGGGTATTTTGACATTTACCTTTCTGAGAAAAGTGCTATATAAATTAATTTTACTGACATGGAATCTGATTCATTCCAACTATATTGTTTGTTCATACACAAAAACAACACAGTTGTTGGCATCCTATAAATACTACCCCCACTAGGAAAGAAATATCCCTTGTATTGTTTCCACTTTGGCACATTATTGCCAATTTAAATGGTTATCAAGTCATTGCATCTCCATTAGGAGGAAGGATGTAGGGCAGATGGAATCAAACACTGTAGCACACTTTTAGCCACATGCCTTCATATAAAATGAGACTGAGATCAACAAAAGGGTTGCCATGGCCAGTTGTCACGGTTACAAGTTAATACAATACATAATGACAAAAACAATTTGGCATGTTCTAGTCGGCCTCACAGCCGACTAGAACATGCTTACTAGAACATGTTTACTGTGAAGCATCATTTAGTTATAATTAAAAATAACCAAGATCCGAGCTAAAATAGATTCTTTTCCCAACGAATCTGTCACTGGCATGGATTTCATGTTTACTCTTTAGTACTTTGTTTTTGACCACAAGCGGTTATATTCTTGTTAATATGGCCATATGCCTGTATATTGACAGTACCTCACATGGGCTTTCAGAGGGGGATATTCTTGGTCAGTAAGCAGCAAGTCATGGTAAGAATGATCAGTTTTTATTAACCCCAAGAGGAAAACTATGTTGACATAGCAACAATATGTTTACAGTGCTTTTCCTATGTCCCTATAACTTCACATAGTGATGCACCAGACACCTGAATTCATCCTCCCATACATTCTCATCTGAGACAGACAGACAGACAGACAGACAGACAGACAGACAGACAGACAGACAGACAGACAGATAGATAGATAGATAGATAGATAGATAGATAGATAGATAGATAGATAGATAGATAGATAGATAGATAGATAGATAGATAGATAGATAGATAGATAGATAGATAGATAGATAGATAGATAGATAGATAGACATATATATATATATATATACACATATAGAAAAGCTTATCTTAACCTTGGCAGAAAATGCTGGTGCTGGTCAGCTTCATTGACAATAGTGGTGTGCAGGGACAGAATAATGTTGACACACATGTGCACTCCAACGAGGTGCCTGCCTCCTCTCCACAGCAGGGTCCCTGATGTGAATCAGGATGTGCATGAGCTGATTTGCTCTGAAGTTTGTAACTAGTTCTTGTCTTTTTTCCTCTTGTTCAGTAACAAGTTTCTGTCGCTGCACCATTCTGAAATGGACACTTCAATCACTAAAGCCATTGTGTTGCTCCGGCTTGTAAATAACAAAATCAACAACAATTATTTCTACTTTAGCAGCATGGGCAGCACGTTTATTATCAGAACAGTTGATATAAAGTCCACTGCTGATCTTTGTATTAACTCTCGTTTATTGATTTGATGTTCATTCTAATGCAGGCAGATCTCTCCTCTTGTACATCCAGCCACTCAACCAGGGTCTTTTTGAAGTAATGTTGTGTTCTTTTTTTTCTCTATTTATTCATTTTAATTTGCAAAATCAGAGTAATTCACTGAGGTAAATTAGCAGCTCCTCTCATCCACTACATGACTGCTGTGACTTTGCATTTAGTAACTGTTCATCCACTGGGCTTTGATCATGCAGCACTCATTTCAGTTCAGTTTACTGTACCAACCCTGCTGCCAGCATGTGGAATTTGACTTCTGTGTAGTTTGTAGGAGTAAATTTCATTAAAACACAGCCACATCTAACCAACTGTTCATCATTCACAAATTACAGATCATATTATGTACAAGCCAGTGATACATGATGAGCATTCCAGTGGATTAAATATCTGTACTAAAGTGGGAGAAAACACTCTTTCACTGTAAATGCATGAGCAGCTGAAACAAATGGTGAGCCTGGTGGGTGGGATCGAAAATGATTTTAAGTGCTCTTGTTAAATTCACATTTAGCACAGTGGAGTGGTTGACAGAAGTGGGGAAGCTGATATTTTGGATGGCTTACTGTGCAAACAGTTTACTAGAGCTTCTGTACGTAGTATGGAGAAGTATCTGCAGTGTAAAGAAAATTTAATTTTCATCTGTGCTGGGGGCCTTTTTTGAACAACCTGAAGCATTTTCATTAAATTTACTAAGATACCAAGTAGTAGCAGGTTTGTTGTAGTAGTTTGCATAGAAAGTATCACTTTTGCTGTTTTAGTATGAGTTGTCCAAAGATGCAATTTAGCTAATGCACACTATGTTCAAATAAAATGAAATGCAAAGAAATGCAATCAAATCAAATCAAATCTATAAAGCACTTTTCATAGATTAAAAACATAGCTCAAAGTGCTTTGCACATTTAAAAAGACCATCTAGACAGATACCTTTTTTGTTAATGAGCCTTTATCCTTCTCAAAGAATGAGGTAAAAAAAAAAAAAGGACAAAAAATTACTGAGAGGCAACACACCACCTACCATCTTTGCAGCTGAAGGTCAGATTAGGGATGTTTAACGGTGTTCTTTCTCTCAGCCTGGGTGCCTCTGCATGAAACTGCAGATGGAGGGGTTGACATTGATCTTAATTTTTTTGCTTTTATTCTTGAAATTTCACATGCTGGAGAACAGAAAAATGCAGTTGAAGTGTTAGCTAACCTTTTAGCTGTGTGTGCACTTGAGTTGTGCCGGTTTTCAGGTATAAAAGGATAATGTCCTCGAATGAACCCAATAACCTCCGATGTAAGAGCAGTTAGTCTTTAGTCATTAAGACAGGAGCAGAAGGGCGACAATGGATTCTTTGGAGCTGGCTATTAGAAATAAAGGCATGGGAAGAACCTGAAGGTTCTGGAGAAGGAAAACTTCCGCAGCACGATTATGGAGTTGGGCAGAAATAAAGTTGTTCTCCTGTTTTCCCTTTTGGTCAATTCAGAGACCTGCTGGTCTTATTGAGCTACATGGCAGCTATGAAGGCATCATCACGCTACAAATTCCAGGACGAAAACTTTCAGCCTATGGTTTCTTTACTGTTTGCTTCGGCTCTGTGCTTTTTCAGATATTATAGTATTAATATAAGTGAGAACAGCCCAAAATCTGTAATAAACATGTTACATTCACTCCTCCCTCCCGCTATAAATTCTCTACAAATGGCACCATCCTAAATAATAAAATGCAAACTTTTAAATATTTGATCTTTGTGCTCTACAGCAAAAGTTGCAAATCATCTTATTTCTGATCTTAAACTAGATTTATTTTCTCTTCTGACACTTGATTTTTGAATCCACATCTACTCCAGAAGTTCAGGCAGAGGAGGTGGAGTCCAAGTTAATTTCAATACCAAATTTGCTATTATATTAAAAAGTATTCGGGAGGGGCCAGACGAGGTGGCTCGGACATCTGGTTAGGATGCCTCCTGGACGCCTCCATGGTGGGGTGTTCCCACATCCCCTGTGGGAGGAGACCCCATGGAAAACCCAGGACATGCTGGAGGGATTATATCTCTCAGCTGGACTGGGAATATCTCGGGATCCTCCAGATGAGCATGTGAGTGTGGCTGGGGAAAGGGATGTCTTAGCTAAGCAGCAGAAAATAGATGAATGGATTAACAAGTAATTCATACTCCCTCTGAAAGTCTTTTCCTTAGCCTCTCTCAGAAACATAAGTCCCATAAACCTCTTTTTGTTTGTTGTGTTATATGCTCTGTCTGGTACATACAGTTTTACAAACAGTTTTATAACTTTTAATCCGATCTTCTGTTTCTAATGACAAAGTCATTTTTGTAGGTGATTTGATGTCACTGCTGACAGTGACACTGTTAGTATTACATCCAAGTCTTAATCAGACTTGATAGGTTTTGGTGTCAAAATCAGTCTTATCTGTGCTGGTCTTTTCAAATATTACTGCAGCATTTTATACTATTGGACATATAACATTATTGCAAAGACTTGAGCATTTATTATATCATCAAAAATTCTGATTCTGCTCATTTAATCGGAGTATTCTTATTTACTTGTGTTTTTTAAACCATACAATACTCAAACAATCTGCACCATACAATATGTCCTTGGTAGAGCTTCCTCTAAAGTATTTTAGATGTGAGCAAAGACAACCACTTTGTCAACTGATAGCCTTTCATTTTCAAGGTGAGACCACTACAATACTATCAAACACTACATTTACTGTCTACTTTATGAAGAACACCTTGTTATTATCAGGTTGGTCCCCCTTTCTGTCTTCATCACCAACCTTGGTTATTTATGGCAGAGATTAATCCAGAAACATGAAAGAATGAATGATTATTATGGGTATGTATTACTGTGATGGCCTGAGCTGCCATACAGTAAAGGTCTGGTAACTTTCTTTTTTTTTCCCCAATTACTTAAAAAATACACTTAATCATTTTCTATATTTTTATTAGCTGGGTTGACAGGGGGTTGACTAACTGGGTACTGACATTTAGTTAACTTGTTTTGTCACCTTGTCAATTTGCTTGGCTTGCAGTTAATATACTTTCCTTTTGAGTTGCCAGTTCCTGTGTGGAGTTCCCAGTGTTGGGGAAAATTGTTATGAGTTTGGTTTGTATTAAGTATTAGACATATATGCATTGGTTTGCTGTGATCCTGCTGTGTTTTGTGTCAATGCACAAAGCTTTCTTTAAGTCATATGATCCTTGTCTGGAATATGCAGACAAAGTCTGAGACAGGAAGAGTTTCCTGCAGGGCATCTGTTTTTGTCAACAGCTTGGTTGACCAGTTGTCTAAAGGTTAAAGGTTAAAGGCAATAAAGTAATATAGTGAGTGATTGATGCTTAGTGAGCTCAGTTTAGCTTTGGAGGAGAGAATGATTGTTTTCTGTGGTCTGCCCAGCAACTAGGAGGAGTTAAGCATGGTATATAATTGGGTGTTACTTCAGCATCTGCAGAGAGCGTTCTCTCTCCAAGCTCCAGCATGTGCTTGTATTAGTTTATAATAAAATGTTCATTGTAAGAAGACAGTTGACTCTTAGATGTATTACAACTTCTCAAGACCAGAGTATTTTCCACCACACCAGTCCTGCCAAAGAAAAGAGTCCTGGAGCTCCTTAAATCAGGCTGAGGTCTAATCAGGCAGTACCATCTGTTTTAGGAGGGAAGTGTAGGAGGGGTTTAGGCTCTTCTATTACTTGTCAGTTGTGTTTTGCATTATTTAGGAATCTCAGATTGTTTAGTTTTTTTTGTCTTAACAGGTTACATGTAACACTATATTGATCAGTTAAGTTTATGTTATAGTTGGTATTGAGTATTGTAACTGTATACATACAGTTTCTGAGACATGTTGTATCACTTTATGGTAGAAACTTTACAAAAACCCTGTTGTACCCCGTATGATACTGGTCTCCAGCCCTTTGGTGGACACCAGAAAGCAGATGATTACTCTACAGAAATTTTGACTCATCACATGGTAATAAATAGTAAAAAAAAAAAAAAAAAAAAAAAAACTAAAAAAAAAAATTGAATTTTTTTGTTCAGATTTTGTTAAAGGCCAAATAAAGACTTCATATTTTTTTTAAAAATGACTTTATTCTAAGGTTGGGCTTTAAAGGGCTAACATGCTCAATTGGGCTGAGATCTGGTGACCTTGGAGGCCATTGAACTCAATGGCATGATCAAGAAACCAGTTTGAGAGGATATGAGGAATGTGACATGGTGCATGGTAAGAAGATAGAACACTGTGGTCATAAAGAAATGGATATAGTCAGCAACAACTTTCAGGTAGACTGGGGCAGTTTTGCTATATTCAATAAGGGGTACAAAGTGTGCAAAGTAAATATCCTTAACACCATCACACTAGCAGCCGCCTGGACTACTGATAAAAGACAGGATGGATTCATGCTTTTATGTTGTTCATGACTATTTCGAACCCGACCACCTGAATGATGCAGCTGAAAAACTCATCAGAACAGGCAGCATTTTTACAATTTTATCATCCAGTTTTAGTGAAACTTCAAATTGTAGTCTCAGCTTCCTGTTCTTAGCTGGCAAAAGTGGTTTGTGGTGTGGTTTTCAGCTGCCGTAGTCATTTGCATCAAGGCTGGGGATATTCTGTGTTCAGAGATAGAATTCTAGGTTGTAAACAGTGGTCATTTGAGTTCTTCTATCCAAGCCAGTCTGCCCATTCTTCTTGGATGTCCAGAAAACTGTTTGTTACTGAATAGATTTTCTCTTTTTTAGAGAAAACGTGGTAACCTTGGGGGGGGGGGGGGGGGGGGTTGCCCATGTTTTTTCTTTAGTTTCAAACAACCAAACTGATTGGAGATGAGAGAGAAAATAAATCTGACATCACCCTATCATGAAAATTATTTCTCCCATTGTCTTTTTTTTCAGCTTTTTACATTAAACCATTTACAACAACCAAGTGGCACAAAAAAACGTGACAAAAAATGGAGCCGTGTGTACCATAGACCAGTTATCACCAACTCTGGTTCTCAAGGGCCGATGTCCTGCAGGTATTGAATGTTTCCCTCCTGCAACACCTGATTCAATTAAAATGGATCTCCAACTGATTTCTCCACAAGTCTGTTAATGACCAATTTATTTAAATCAGGTGTATCTCCAAGAACACACCAAATACTTGCGGAATACTGGCCACTGAGGACTAGAGGTGTGATCCCTGATGTTTACCATGGACACTTAAGTCAAGCTTTGGTTATAGCTTGGTTAGACTGCTCTCCTTTTCCCAGCATAGAAGCCCAGGAATGGGACCAATGGAGTCAGACACACCAAAGTGTGCAGCAGGCAGCTACACAGCCCTCAATAATTTATATGTGCGGTAAATGATACATAATTAATGACTACAATTTGTCTTGCTTTCTTTCTTTTTCCTTATAGAAGCTTCTTCTGTTACTTCCTCAATTATCATGCCTCTTCCTCCTCTGGTCGGGTCAGTGCCTACTGATCACGAGCCAACAATACAATTCCCAGGATTATCCTGCCCCTGCGCTGATGGAGATCACCTGTGTTCACCTCGTTCTCCTCTTGTGTTGCACCTGTTTCCCTGTATTTTATCCCTGACTGTGTCCGAATGCCCACCCTGTTCCTTACATAATGCCCTATATAGTGCTCATGCCATTTTCTAGGATGTCCAAATGTCCAGAGAGAAAAAAAGTAGTGCACTCAAAATTACCCACAATGCAAAAGTAGTGAGCATCGATGGTCACTAGACGGGTCAAGATAGACCACAATGCATTGCGGGAAGGAGATCCAAGTGGCGCAAGTAACACAAACGTCAAAGAAGGTTAAAAAAAAATCAATTAGCTCATTTATCCTTATTTATTAAATGAATCTGCAGAAAAGAAAGAATAAAACACAACATAAAGAAATAAAATATTTTCATGAGTTTGGATTGGATTTGGAACAACACATCAAGGTTGCTGTGGTGACAGTGGGTAGGCATGTGATCTGCAACAAGGCAAAAATCGGCTGCTTAGTGTCCGAATTGCCAACAGAATGAGTGCACTACGTAGTGTGCTATACAGTGTAGCCATATGTAGTAAATGATGAGTTAGGGAATAGTGCAGATGTTCGGACACAGCCCCTGTGTTTGGACAGCTAGCTTGTGTAATCTTGTCATGTCCTTGCCAGGCCTTCACCCTACTGCACTGCATTTTGTGTCTTTTGCTACACTGTTGAAATTCATTAAAAGCCCTTTTACATCGATCCTATATTTGTGTCCTCCGGCGCCTTCTCCAAGCTCAGTCTGACATCAACACAAAGGCCTGCATCTTTTTGACTATCAAGTCTTTCAGGCAAAAGTGAAATTGAAAGTCTTAAGAAACATGACAGGGCAATAATAATGACTCCTAATAGAGGGAATAGCTATCTTTTCTGTTAATGTGTATATATTTGTGGTGATGTCTTCTCAGGATAGATCAAAGATTTGCAGTCGAATCGCTGCAGTATTTTCCTTCAATTAAGTAAAATCAGCTTAATAAACCTTGTTATTTTGAGTTCATGAGAACACACGTTTTTCAATTAGTCTGATCACAGTTACAGCAGCTCATATTTCTATAAATATGAATACATGCATGCAAATATGTGCTTGCACTGAACAACCTAACCTTAAATCGAGCCAAAGTGTCTATGCTTTTAATGCACAATTACCAAAATGGAGGAGAATATCATGTGGAGCTCTGTGTTGTGATGAAAAGCTCTGCATGATTAATAGGAAATAAATTGACTTTTTATGCGTGCATTTGCAGAGGTACAATACTCTGGAGGTAGCAATGACGAATTCAGATAATAAGAAAAGTATTCAATGTTTTCCATCACTGAGATGGACTGGCGATCTCTCCAAGGTGTACCTCCCTCTCACCCAATAACTGCTGGGATAGGCGTCAGCAGTTCAAAAAATGAATGAATGAATGAATGCATTAATTTTCTAAAAGTCCATTTTTATTTGATCTAATTTGTAATTTAAATACAGCACTTAATGAGCCAAGTTACATGGCACATTTCTCGCCAGTGGAACCACTGGTCCAGTGTGAGCTGATGGTCACATCAGTCTGTGGCCAAAGCAGCATGTTGGAAATAACTAAAGAGAACTGGTCTGCAAATGTGTGATACTTTTAATTTTTATAAATAACTGGAAAACAGTTTAATGATAATTTATAAAGGCTAATTTTTAGAATTGTACAGCATAATTATCTTTTTGATTTTCCAGTCGGAATATCCGAAACATCAGCGTGAAAAAACATAAGTTTGCACGCCGGCTTTATTTAATGGAGGTGATGTTGCTGATTCACACTTTTGATCAAGTGTCCATGGTAATACATGAAAACACTTGCAGTGGGCTCAAGACCTACATGGCTCATATTCCTTCCTTTTAAACCATGTGCTCGTTCACAAATGGTTAGGTTGGAATTTATGTGCATGGCTGGAGGCAGTTATTACACAATAAATGCTGAGACTATGACAAGAATGGAAATGGTTATAGCTTAGGATTTGGATTTTCAGGTATTGAGATTCCTGTTATTTCACATGACAGATATTGGCAAATTACAGACATGGACAATTCACAAAATGACATGTTTCCTGGTGAGACAGGTATGGTTTGACATTGATTGTTTGAAAATTTAGTAAATATAGCACTAAAGCTGCTAAGTTATAAGCAGATGTCAACTGTGTGCATCAGTGTAATCGGTGTACCAGGAAATTCTGCACTGATAAACATTCTGTGTGTTGCAATTAAATGCATTCACTTTGAACACATTGATTTTTCTGTAAATAATTACAACCTAATAATGACGTGTTAAAGTCCCCCCCCCTACTTAATATGTAACATAGTTCTGGTTTTGCTAGAGATGTTTTTCTGCCCCTTTCAATCCCTTCATTGGATAATAATATAATTAGCATACAGAGATCCAAAGCAGACCACATCTACATCAGTACAACAATGAATTGCTGCAAAGAAAAGGTAAAAAAAAAAAATTTTATAAACAAAAAAAAAACACCTTCACGTACATTTTTAGTGCTTTTAAATGGGCTTTGTGGAATAAATTTGACTCAGTGGCAGAAAATAATGTATAAATTAATTAGTCTTATCAGTGGAGCAGCAGTAGGTTTCTGTTTAGCTTGGTGGCATTTGAAATGTAATTTTAAGCAGCTCTTTGCAAACCTTGTTTAGTATAAATTATCTGCACTATGAAATTAATAGACAATATACTATCACAATTGTTTGAGGGGGACTGCACACACATCGCCAAAGACACTGGACCGGAGTGGAACAGGGTCATCTTTACCTTTGTGTAGTATCCCTTATTCTTTTAACAGCTCTGTAAATATCTGGCTAGCATGGAGACTAGATGCTGGAGTTTTAGGAGAGAAATTTTCACATGTGGATTCTTCTTTAAATAAAAGAGCTTTAATCTACATATGTGGAATATATAATGTATTTCTCATCTGATCATATGATTTCTCAACATTTTCTTTAGCCTGTGTAGTTACTTCCAGTAGAGAATCATTCTTGTGTTTATTGTAGAACCACTTTTATGGTCTGAAGATCCTAAGTATCAAGTTTTGTGTAGTATCCCTTATATTTATATTATATCTGAGAGGTTCTGCCTTCATGCTCTTTTAATACACAGTTATATTACTGACATGTTGCCAGTTGACTTAAAAAGTCGCTAATGTTCCTCCAGTTGGTTTTCATTTGTACTGATTACTTTTCCAGCATGTTTTTGCCTGTTTTAACTTTTTTTTTTTTTTTTTTTTTTTTTTGGTGCCATGGAAATAAAAAAAAAAGAAGCTATTTACCATTAAGTAAAAAAACATCCGATCGACATCTGATATGTTATTTGTGTTCTATTGGAAATAAAATACGGCTTTGATCTGAAAACGACCGCATTCTGTTTTTATATAAATTCCACACAGCATCCCAGCATTTTTTTTTTTTGTTTTTGTTTTTTGTTATCTAACTCGTATATCAGCATGAAAATAACCCATAAGAAATTGTTGCAGCAGGGTCTATTAATCAGAATATTTATTGAATATACTGTTCTACACTGAGGAGAATCTGTTTTTTAAGATTATCTCGAACAAAATCAGATAGAACTTATAGCAGCTTTCATCTCAAAGCTCTTAAACGTGCTCTACATGTTCCCAAATGGACATGCTACATTTCACCCCATCTTCTCTCTCACCTGGATTTTAATCTAAATATATATCTCAGTGCTTCATCTCTCATATTGTAAAATGCATCTTGAAGCATGTCAGGGGAGCTATGAGTGACAAAGCCTGTATTCATTATGATGATGGTATTTTTTGCCCCTCACACTTACAAAAGGAGGATGATGTTGTTACTTAATGTTTCCTCTACACAATTCCCTATAAAGCTGATAGAAACACTTGAATGATGTTGCAAGTGTGTATGCTATTTAAAGGATATATACTTCTGTTAAATTAAATCCTTTTTTTTTTTTTTTTTTTGTTTGGTTAAACTTGAAAGAAGAGGAAAGGAGTCAGGTGTGAAAAGAGAGGAGAGGGTTGTGAGATGATTACTCATCCCCTGATGTAGACAAACCTGTCGCCGGTCCAGTGCGATGGCCGTGAGGGTGAGAGTGGAGACATGTAGGGAGCAGTACTGTACAAAGCGACTGATGTGACACATTGTCCTCCCAAATACCCATGTGCTGTTCACAAAGCGTACCTGTCAAGAAACACACACATACGTTACATTAAGGTCATGTAAGTTCAATTTCCCACCTCATCTCAGTCAACAATTTTATGTTCTTCACTTGTGAATTTTAAATGCTTTTGTAATAAAAATATCATTTACTAGTTGATGTAATTAAACATACATGTTTCAATTGATTAGTTTATTCCTACACACACCTCAAAACACACAAAAAGAAAATTAAGGCGATATGGATCGCATCACTGGCGCCATCTTTTGGTGTAAACATCCAGGGCGCTATACAATGTACCCACAGCCAGAATTACCTTAGTCTTTTACACCTGGAAAGCCTCCAAAACACCAATGTTGCTACAAATAAGAGCTAAACTAACATTTATCTTTTGCTTCATTTTTACAGGAATTTTAGTCGCGGTGTGTTTTTGACATTAAAATATAAGTCTCGCGTGAACTTCTTATTCCTTCCAAATGTATATAAGTTGAGGCTTTTTTGGCTTATTTGAAACGTGCAGGTCTAGTCTGAGTAGAGAATAAACAGCACACAAACACACACAGAGAGAGAGAGAGAGAGAGAGAGAGAGAGAAAGAGAGAGATGGGATGCAACCTCCAAGCTGAGCTGCGTAAAGTAGATCTCACCAGGGTGAAAGGTGTATTGAGGACCGTGATGAAGATATCAGCCACCGCCAGGTTTAGAATAAATAAACTGGTGGAGGACTGGGCTCGCTTGTTTTTTACCACTACGTGGCACACTAGCGTGTTTCCAAAGAGAGAAATCACGATGATCAGAGAGTAAGCGGCCACGAGCAGCGCCTTCACGCCGCTGTCCTGCGACTCCTTCCCGCTGCTCTTCCTACTGGCCAGAGAGCGCCAGTCTTCCAGCAGACCCTCGTCAAAGTCCAGGAGGAAAAGCCCTGAAGTCTGGTTCCCCAACTGTCCGGAAACATTCAACAAACCCTCCGTGTAAGGAAGCGTGTCATCTCCCAGGAGTGAGGAGCGGTTAAGTCCCTGTCCCGCTGCTGTCCAGGGAGAGCCGCACATCCAGAAACACACCGTGAAACACACACACACCGCTCTCATTTCCATCTCTTTTTTTCCTCTTCCCGCCTTGTTCTGATCTGTGGAACTGAGAGCTGTTCACCCACTCCGTCACGCGTGTCACTGAGGTGCTACTGAGATGCTGAGGCATGAGCAACAAGTTGGAATGTGGCTCCCAGCGACTGTTTTAAACACCGCGCATCCGCGCGCTCTCGCGCGTCTGTGTGCGCCGCACATCAAGTGTGTCACCTTAAATTCAGACTTACAATCATAATCCAGTTCTGGTGTAAATATATAAACATAAAGACACCTTTCAAATGCCTCGTTTTTTTGCCGCATTTATCACTTTTCTCAAACATTAAGCTCCAAAAAATCAAAGTAATGGAGCTTATTTTCTATGCATGGGCACAGATTGGATCTCATCTACATGAAGTCTAAAAAATAAAAGAAATAAATCAAGCAAGATCATTTTTGATAACTTTTTAACACTAATTTTAAAAGATCATTAAAACTAAAACCCATTTATATTTATTTAACTATTGTTTACTCTGAATGATTATGATTTACTTTAAAAACAGCCTCACAAACCCTTGTACTTAATTGATAACAGATAACCTTGCTTTGAGCCAAATTATAAGTTTTATTCGTTTCCTCAGCAAGTTAACTTGGTACACTCGTGATATCTAGTGGTTTTGTGACTTTTACATACACTTCATAAAATTAGTTGATAAATAAAAAAAATGGTGATTGATGCATTAACAACATGTTATTTTTTTTTTAACATTAAAGAAAAACATTTAAAAATACATTAAATGTTGTATTCTTGCACTTGGGCATCTGAGCTATCCAGGTAAAGGTCAGTTTACACCAGGGGTGGCCAGCTCCAGTCCTTGAGGGCCACAATCCTGGGTACCCATGGTTTACAGCAAGTATTTGTTAGAATTTGAGTGTTTACACTTGTAGGTGTGGTACCTAGGCATACACACAGACATAATTTTCTGACAAGAAAATTGTGCCGTAGTAACAAAGATGCTTGTGAGACGAGAAGCAGCATATCAAGACTGTATGCTTTGCAAATGCACAAAAGTGCATTTATTTATTCTACCAAGGCTTTCTGGTCAGGTCCTTTTTCTTTCTCTCTCTCTCTCTCTCTCTCTCTCTTGTGTATGAATAGAAGGCAAAGCCCTTTCGGCAAATGTTACAAAAATTTATACTTAGCCAAATACTTTACATTATTAATCCCTCTCAGTCAACCTATGCCTGAAGCTAACTAAGCTGCAACTGAAGCAAAACAATGAACAAATAAAAGGTGCAGAGTGAAAACATGTCTTTAGTTGGTACCTTTTCATCCTGAAACCATCCTCCACTCGCCCTCCAACTTCTTCAGAAGTCCTTATCGCATGTTAATGCTTGAACATTGTAAAGCTGCAGCATCTGCAGGTGGCATTTCATATCATTGTGGCAGACGTGTCTGTTATTGATGTAAAAAAACCAAGTTAGATCAGGGATTTAAAAACAGACTGGTCTAACCTAAAAATGCCAGCAGACCTAGGGATACTGCTCATCACCTTTTCATATATAATACACTTATGGTATTAATCATACCTGTTTGCAGGTATGATTATCTCACATTCTGCCATCATGTGATATTGTTTTGATTTGATTCAGGAGTAAGTATTTGATGTGAGATGATATCACATGCTGAGGCTGAGTTAACACGCAATCACTTCTATTAATGTGACATATATATATATATATATATATATATATATATATATATATATATATATATATATATATATATATATATATATATATATATATATAATATATATATATATTCAGACAGACAGACAGACAGATGGACAGACGGATAGACGGACAGATAGACAGATAGATAGATAGATAGATAGATAGATAGATAGATAGATAGATAGATAGATAGATAGATAGATAGATAGATAGATAGATAGATAGATAGATAGATAGATAGATAGATAGATAGATAGATAGATAGATTTAAGCTTTCTGGTTCTTATTTCAATTTTGCTACTTTGGCAACTAAATGGTTAACTGAAGTATTTCAGCTCTGGATCAATAATTATTCTTGAAGAGGGAACATTTTTAATGTAAACACTTGTAGCAGGAAAAAGCGGGGGGAAAAAAACAAGAGGCAGCTTTAACAGAGCTCAGTACACCACCATGTCTGTGGGGATTAAGCCCATGTTGTTTTACTATGATTTAACAATATTACGCATCTGATGATAAGAGCACATCATCAGATTAGCAAAATGTGTAGCCTCCATGTTCAACTCATTAACTTTCACAAAGATGTTTGCTTAGTTAACTACAACACTCTTCTCTCCTGCAGTAAGATGTTGTGAATATTGTAAGTGAAGTTATGTAAGTTGTCCATATCCTTTGAAAGTTTGATCTTTTGTTAAGTCTGCTAAAAGGTTTCGTGATTTATCGCTGAAAGTAACATTTTCTGTTTCTTCTCGCCCACAAGGGCTGTTGCTGAGCTGCTGAGAAAAACAAGTCAACCTTACAACATTTATCAAATTGTGCAGCTGAAAACTAAATACCTAAATTGAAACTAGGAAGGTTAGGTTGTTTGAAGGTTCCCCTTTAATGTCTAAATTAGATATAATTTAGATAATAACTAAAGGATAGCAAGAAGAGAAAGATGTCGTATTACTTCAAATATCTGTCAAGATGGAAACCAGCAAATCAGTGTTTTAGTCTGCTTTTATACACTTTATGTGCATTTAATAAGTCAGTTTTAAGTCAAGGTTTATTATCTGGTGCAGCAGAAGTTTTAGGATGTTAATGAAAAATGAAAACAGCTGCAAAAACAGAAGGGAAACTACACACTGTAGTTGTAGTAAATTCAGTCAGATGATGCTTTGTGACAGCCTGAGTCTGCGTTCTTGTGTTGGAGACCCTCTGATAGATTCAGAGACTTATGATGCAAAACTCACTTAGGAACAATTACTTTTCTAGTTTAGAGTTTTTTCTGCGAAGTAACAATGAAATGTGTCAGCCAGATGAAAAACAGTCTCCATCAGCAACATGTCAGTGCATCATCTTAAGAAAATCCTCAATGATTTATGATAGCATGGCATGAAGACCATACTGTAGCAGTCCTTGTATAAAAATCCAATTCCTTTTCTCAGCTTCTCATTCTATTCCACAGAAGCTTTTCATTGTCTCCTCTTCATACCATAGATTTCTTTATCTTGTTTAACCTAGAGCTAATAAACTTGCTAATATCATTTTTTACTTTCTGTGGAATTTCATTTGGATGCAACGTAATCAGGGTGTCGAAAGATCGGATAAAAAAAATGGATATAAGATTTTAAAGGGGAGGGGAAAGTGTAGATATAGTAGTTTCACAGTTTATTTCTGTTCTTTGCTTTGAAGAAAAGACATATTAAAGACTAATTATTTACTTTAAATTGAAAACTAATGTTAACAAAAAAATGTTTACTTCATAAATTGAGAGCAGGATATGACAAACGTAGTCTGATGTCATTTACTCGTCGATTTATTGATTTCTTGTATTTAAAACAAGTAATTGTGTTTCAGTGATTTGAGGAATCATGGATTCGTTTTACAGTTTTAAACTTGATTTGTGCTTTAATCAGCATCGTATTTGATGTTGAAGGCACCATATTCCAGTATTTGCTTTGTCCAAACTTGCAGCCTAAGCATAAGCTAATATGCAAAAAAAGAAAAGGATGTTGGACTTTGAAATATAAAAACAAGCAGCTTCTGTTTTAATACATTAAATTAATACCAAAACTATAAATACTTTAGCAGAGCATGTTCCCTGTCTGTTTAATGCAACAATCCTAAATGATTAAATGAGTTGTAAGTATCAGGTGTGGTACAGTAAAGCACTGGGTCACTCCAAAGGTTTTCGCAATTCCTGCCACATTTACACACACTCACCCAGCTGCTCTTGGTCTAGGCTTTTTTTTTCAGTTACATTGTCCTTATTTGTTCTTAACAAGTACACTCTCAATCTGATGAAGGTCCAGTGGAAATTTTATAGTTCAATGTCTCTCCCATGGACACTTCATCATGTGGACTAGGAAAGTAAATCTTTCCATCCTTTCTGCTAGACCTTAAGTATGTAACCTTCAAATGTTTCATTAATCCGTCATACATTAACATGTAACTCATTTGGTAGTATTGACGCATTGTTTAGATATTAGTCCAACATATCACAGAACTGATTTATTTGTCATTTTTAGGCTTCCAGACCATCCTATTAAATTACAACTTGTCTAATGGAATAAAGTAGGTCAGCTGGTTTCAGCTGATATCACACACTGCCTCCATAACCATATGCTTGGAGTTTAGTTATTTCCATTCTCAGTTATTTGTTAATGAAGCTTTGTGAGAAAGTCAGGCACTTCCTAAATTTAGGTAAACTCTTGGGTACGTTTTATGCTTTCAATTCATAAATATTGCACTGGTCATTTAAATTGTGTTTTGAAGACAGTGCTGAGATGGACTGGGATAGGCTCCAGCCTCTCTGTATTAGAATGTGGGTATCAACTATTCATAGATAATCTGATAAACTATTAAATGCATTGTGTAGTATACCTTTTTACTAATATCTTTACATTTGCTTTATATTTCTGCGTGTTTATTTCTGTGTTTAGGGGCTGCAGATGGAAATTAGCTCAGAGAGCTTATCTGGTACAATATATATTTCCCTCTGTGATCCCTGCCGCTGTGTATGCTCCCTGTTCAATAAATTAAATAAAACAACAAACAATCTTAGGAAACAATAGGGCCCCAAATAAAACACCAAAACACCAGTAAGCGACAGATACGTTATGTTCCTGCGGCTGGACTGCTAAAATTTGAATCCACGAAGAAGAGCCTGCTGCAAGGACTTTTGGGTAATGTTGTCTTTTAACGTGACAGCTCACAACGTTGAACTCGTAAATAACTACATATCCCAGGTATCTTCACTTCATTTTTCCCCCCCTTTCCATTCAACTACTCATGGATTCTTTAAAGATTACATTCTTGTAAACCTATATAACTGTAGAGTTTGCTACTGCTTTGCGAAGACAGCTATCACATTGTGAAACTGTAAAATAGTTTATGTAAATTTGCAGTCGTAACGTGCGCTACGCTTTGTCGTTGTTGCTGTCTTCAGGTGTGTAGTCGACAATAGTCTGGTGTGTGTAACTCTGTGACAGTCATCTCAAAGCCAATGGTATGTATGGTATATTTCTTAATATTTGTGAACTGTGAACCTAAATGCCTTGTTTTTAATGATCTATAGCTTTATAGTCAGTGGCAAGTCGAGTATGAGTACTTGCATGAATAAATATCGTTATACCTAATGACTTCTGCAGTAAGCATGCGATTGCAGACAGAAATGTATTTGTAACTGGTTTCATGCAATAGTTTTTTTTTTGTGTTCTTTTTTTTATTATTATTATAATCATTATTATTTTATGTTTTTGTACCGATTTATTGTTTTGTATTATCTGACTGCAAATGAAGAGTTTAATACGTTGGGCAGAATGAAAGCTGGAGTTGGTCTTATAATTTCTGTCAGTTATAATTATTTTTAATGCAGATTATCATTGTTGGAAAACACTGATTAAGTACATCCTGACATTTTAGCCTTAGAGGATTATGTTTTGCTACTTTATTAAGTAATGACGTCATTATATGAACAAAAAAAATGTGAATTTATCTTCTCTTTTTTTTCTTTTTTTTTTTTACAAATTCATTTTCTAATAATTTTGACTCCTTTTAATTGACGAACAAAGTAAAGGATAGTAAAACATATCACATGAGCAAATTTAGAACGCAGAAGAACAAGCTTGATTTTTGCACAATGTGTGCAAAGTTTTGCACAAAAGTACCTTTATATGAACAGAAGTTCAGTAACTTTTGGTGTTAAAAAAAATTATTTCTGAAAACAAATTATTCAATGTTTTTAAAAAAAAAAATAAATTTATATGACAAGTCTGGGATTTTTTTTTCCTAAGACTAAACAAGTCTTTAGTTTTATGTTTAAAGCTGTGTGAACCTCCCTTTCTTTTAAACAGAGGGAACGACATCTAACAGTGAATTTTCAGTCATGAGGTGTGTTTTGCATCTTGATCTGAAAAAAAACCAAAAAAAAAACAGGATATTTTTTGTAATCAGAGAAAGTCATGTTTCGACAGAACTGTAAATATGATGCATTTAAACTTGTGAAAATTAATAATGAAAGATTTTTTTCACATTTAAATGTTTATTTTTGTTTAGTCACTCGGCTCAGTTTGATGTAATTCTTTTCTGAATTTCAGTGTGTTGGAGTGTTTGACTGAAACAGCTTAGGAATGGAGTTTCCAGAAGATTTCAACCAGCTTGAACTTTTGGACTCACATGGACACCTGATCCCCCGGGGGGCCAGCAGTCAGTGGACGGGAAGCAGAGATGAGGAGGAAGAGGACGAGATGGTTGAGCAGGAGCACAGTGAGGAGTGGTATTTAGAAAAAGAGGACGCCCTCAAAGAGAAACCAACGGAGCTTCTTCTGTGGGCGGCGGAATACAACCGTGTAAGTGTTTCACCAGTGGGAGGCAAAGGGGAGAGTCAGTAAGGGCTTGAAATAATTGCCTAAATGTCAGCCACTGCAGGCTATTATTTTGGAGTTGTGGTACGGTCGTTATATACTTTGTCATAATCTGTCCTGCAATTTCTTAGTCGGACAGTTTGTACTTTTTTTTTTTTGTAATTTTTAAAGAAATATTCAGCACAACAAATGCTTTCATTTAAAAGGGCTCTATTAAGCTATTTCTAGGTTTTTTTTGTTTTTTGTTTTTTTTAGAAATTTTAATGACGTCCCAGAGGAGGGACTCAGTGATTGGTCATCTTCTCTAGGTTACGCATGTTCACGAGAAGAAAGCCACACCCACCTTCACAGCTCAGTATAACTACTCCCAGCAGTTGACCAATCAGACGCAGCCTGCAGGCAGGACTTAGGGCGAAGCTTTCTCTGAGAGGATCAATACAAAATGAATGAAGGGGTTTGTGAAAAATTCTTGATTATTTCTTTCCCTTCTGAACTTGCAGATTAAAATAAATTAGACTTAAGTGTGCATAAAAGAGCCATTTTAAGAATAAATATGCATAATATTATCATGAACATCTGGTTCTTGTCCTAATTTAGTCGTGCGTTTATTAGAAAACACCCATTGTGGTTTTTTCCACATAACTGTGGGAAATATATTAGGCAGTTATAAAACAAGACTGTTTTTAAAATATTAAGATATTCATTTATCAAAATATTAGTATCATTTAATTTTTTTACTGCCAACCTCAGCATCCTACTACTGCTATATATCCTCTATCCCTTGTTTGTACGTGCCAAAACCTGCGTAGTCTGACATTTATATCCAAAACATCTAACATGTGCTCTCCTCCACATGTTCTCGTCTCTGATTCTATCCGTCCATTTTCATTTCTGCTACTTCCAGTTCTGCCTCCTGGGTTTTCCTCCGGGACCTCTATTTCCACATTATGCATCATCACTGTTATCACCAGTGATCCTGGAAAGAGGGCCATTAACCAGCCTTCATTGATTTAAAAACACAACTTCATTTGAGAAGGTTACCATAAATGTGTGTTTTGATTTAAGCTGCATTAACTTATAAAATGTCATCCCATAAGCAGCTCTGAATAGGGCAATCAGCTAAATATTCATTTTCCTGTTTACATCAGAAACAATCAGTTCAGTGAGATCTGCATCGGTTGATGTTTTTCACCACTTCCTGCATTTTCCAGGAATAAATAAGGAATAAATAAATAATTTGCCTGCATCATCAGAGTAAGACCTTCCCTGTAATGTAGGAGATGGCAAATTTCTCACAGGTATTATCATAATTGAAGACATAATTACATTTTTCCTCCTGTTTCTTCTTAATAGCAGCGTTTAGGCGTCGTCTCCTGTTGTCATTGTCTTCAGTATGAATGTCTTTTTCTCCTGCTTGCGTCATCTTCAGAGTGTGAACTGCAACTTCACAAAGTAGCAAAGCTTCATTTACAAGTCTTTCTGTTAGAGTTTTGTTTTGCTCAACTCCAAACATTGCATAAGTACACAGTGCTGCTTTCCTCAGTGATGAGGACTGTTTACCCACTTTGTGTATTTTCTTTTAGTCTTATGTTTATATTTCTTCTTAAATTATACTTAAATACTTTTACTAATTTTTTTGTTTGTTTCTTTGTTGTTGGTCTTGTACCAGACCGGAGTCACAACTTTCGTTTCACCTCATGTTTTTACTATGTGTGAAATTACCATGAAGAATCCTTGTCTTCTGATTTATGTCCCGCCGTGTGACTTGGCAGAGTTTAGGATCTACTGGTGTTTTCTAATGAAAATGACATGAAGCGTCATTTCTTTATTTCGTCAAAGTTTGATCTCAGTCTCATCATTCAGGAGGTTTTCATCACTTGGTTTTGTGCCTCTTTTTTTATGGATTTTAACCCATTTTCTTTTAGCAATGGAGTTATTTATTTATGTATTTTTTTTAAGTAAGTAGCTTAATATGGTTTTGCTGGCTGAAGAAGAGCTGGTGGGTCCCCAGACCTTGCTGGATGTCTTCCTGAGCAAAGTGCTACAGTGGTTATCGAGACACTTCCTTTCAGTTTGGACTTTCCTTGTCCTCCGCTGCCTGTGTGGACTTTGTCATCATAAATTGGTCGTAGACTAAACTAGGAACATGTTCGGGTTGTAATTTGTTTCCATCAGCTGGAACGGGACTCTGTGGACTCTGAACCCTCCAGAGCCGGCTCTTGTTGTAGGACACATAGGTAACTGTCCAGGGCACCACATGGGCGCCACAGTCAGACACCTGGGACACCAGAATATCTAAACTGGTTCAAGTTACTTTCACCACTTTCCCCAGTCTAGTGTTTAACCAAATCGTATTGTTTATTATTGAAACTTTTGTTTGAAAGTAACACACTGCTTGCATCTGTTTTAATGATTTCAAAAGTTAATTTTCTAAACGTTTTACTGCAGCATTATTGCCTGTTGTGCTTTTGCATCAGTACCTGTTTTAGCACCCCATGCTAGCCATCGTGTTGTTTATTTGCGAGGGGAGGAAGCCTGATGAAAGTGCAGGTAATGCATGAAGCAAAAACTGACACACAGTGGGGAACTTCATCTTCTTCTAGCGTAAACTGGTTCCATGCATATTTAAAACGTAAGCATGCTGTAGGTTTTCCATTGTTCTCCTCAGCTGGATTTACAGTAAAATGCATTTTCTGGCTCTGTGGGAAGAAATCATTTTAAGTCTCTGGAGGTGCATTTGTTGAGTTGTTGTTGACCTTTTTTATGTGAACAGAGCGGTAACAATCCCCGTGAACTATGAATGGGTATTTTAAGGAAAAATGGAAACATTAACTTTTCAGACATTCAAAAATCAGGACATGACTCTACCTCTACCCTAACATGTATTTACTCCCCTGTGTGTTGGAAACCAAATTTGTGTGATTTTTTTTTTTTTTTTTTTTTTTTTTTTTTTAAATATTATTTCTCAAAATTACAGTTTCTCAGGCTACTTTGTAATTTTTTTGACCTCTCCTGTGGTTTCAGCTTTCAACCATCCTCAGACTGGTAACTGCTGACCCTTCGCTGGTGCACTGCTGTGACGAGGACGGTTACACTCCTCTGCACCGGGCAGCATATAGCGGCCACGTTGAAGTCGTATCTGCTTTGATCACCAATGGCTCCAAGGTTGACCCTCGCACTATCGACGGCTGGACACCCCTGCACAGCGCCTGCCGCTGGAGCCACGTCGCCGTGGCGACTTGTCTCCTCCAGCACGGGGCCGAACTTAATGCCCAGACCAACGGCGGGCTCACACCACTACACCTAGCAGCTTCTTACACCAGCTCCTCTAAAACGGACTCGGCACACACTTTAGAGCTGCTCCTCTCAAAGCGACAGCTGAAGCCGGATCTCCTGAGCAGCAGCGGGGAAACGGCCAGAGACGTGGCCCGTCGCAGTGGTCCTCATTACTTCCTGTTTGAGATGGTGGAAGACTGTTTGAACGTGATGCGTCCTTAACTTGACGACTGTTTTTAATCCACTACATCAGACGCAACAACAGTAAAGATCAGTGGTTTTGTTGGGTTTTATTTAACCTTTTTTTTTTCTTTTTTTTTTTTTTACAAAGATGATCTGGTTCCAGTGAAACTACAGAAACTGGGAAATCTTTCTATTTCCAGGAATTTTCTGGTCAGTCCAGGAACGAGCTATGTGCTAAACTGTTTCATCAGTAATGGGGGTGAGAACGGATTTAGAAAGGTTGCACATAAAGAAAACGTGAACATTTGTCCCATTCAGTTCTTGAATTTGTCCATTAAAAACAAACCATGTTTCTGCAGAATGATTTTATCTGTGTTATGGTTTTCATTAAGAGGCTTTTTTATAATAAAGAGTGTGAAAAAGCATGTTACGATTTTTTATTATTTCAAATCTCTGAACAAGCAACTTTTCTCACAACACTCATAGAGGAAGAGGTTGCCGTGACATCTTATGTCTTCCCACGCAACCTGACATAAAAACCTCATGACATCTGATAGTGCAGTACAAAATAGTACAAAACTGTAAGTAAACAATCAAATCAGTGTTTTGTTTGTTTTTTTTTATCTCTTAATGTCAAATTTAGGATCATAAAGTAGAAATGTTTCGGTTCAAGCCCTGAAGTACTGAACTGGTCTTTTGTGTTTTTTTTAGAGGAATTGGGATTTTGCAGAGTTGTAAAAGTGTCTGGTGAACTACTACGATTTTCTGGCAGATGTTTAATATCTTATTGCACTCTGGAAGTGAATACAAATCAGTCTGTAGGTTGCATGGCTGTAAGGGGCATCTGTGCCAACATGCATCATCAAACAAATTTTTAACTAACATGTTTTTATTTTTGAGAATCTTTTTCAGCTTCTTATTCATTTTTCTGTCAAACCATTTAAGCAAATGGCTAAAATGGTTGTATGTATGCAGTAAGGAGCATTGTGGGTCATTAAAACAATTTCTTTGGCCAACATAAGGGAACTTGATGTCAGCTGAATGTTTTAAAATGCAAATTTTAAACACGTTGTGTAAGATGTAACATAGAGGGGGGAAAAATCTGGACTTAAATTGTAAATTTAGATCTTTACATAACATATTTCACTTGTTCAGGTGTGTGTCGAGGCTTGTGGTGTGTGTCGACTTGCAGGACATCTGCTGTCATTCACTAAAACAGGAGCGGTGCTCTAATATAACCTGAAACGTAATGTTCTACAACAGCCTGTCTGATATTTTTATGCTAAGTGCTTTTCAATTAAGAACCCTTTTATGTTCTTGCTCAGTACAGCAGGGAATCTGTTCCATCATCGCTCTATTTCTGAAGAAATAAACAAAAAAAACTTAAATTACAAAAAAGTATATGCATTGTGCCTGTGTGTCCATGTGACCAAGATTGCCATACAACATTTTGTCTTTACATCATTATATAATTATTAATTAATTATAAAAACTGCATTCAAATAAGGGGCTGCACGGTGGCGCAGTGGTTAGCACTGTGGCCTCACAGCAAGAAGGTCGCTGGTCAGTGGCTTTTCTGTGTGGAGTTTGCATGTTCTCCCCGTGTATGCGTGGGTTCTCTCCGGGTTCTCCGGCTTCCTCCCACCATCCAAAGACATGCATGATAGGTTAATTGGTCACTCTAAATTGCCCCTAGGAGTGAGTGTGAGCGTGAGTGGTTGTTCGTCTCTCTGTGTGTGGCCCTGCGATGGACTGGCGAGCTGTCCAGGGTGTACCCTGCCTGTCGCCCAAAGCCGGCTGGGATAGGCTCCAGCTTCCCCGCGACCCTGAATTGGAATAAGCGGTTCGGAAAATGAATGAATGAATGCATTCAAATAAGGCCTGTTTTAATATTATGAGACTTTACTGATGCTTTTCATGATTTGCGACTTAAACTTGAGTCCTCATTTATTTAAAACTGATCTCTGCCAGAACAATTCAAGCTTCTTGCTTTCAGAAAACTACTCAGCAACAGTGTTTCTCCTATTGCTCCTATTTGGAACTTTTCTAATCAATTTCTACATGTTTGAGCTTGAATCTGATCCTAAATGAGTTCAAACAACCTCAGCAACATCTTGATGCATGTTTTTTTTGTTGCTGTGGTGCTTTCACATCCTTCATCCTGTCTGTCTGCCTTCACGCCATTGTCTCATCAGCCTATCCGTCTCTGCACATCGTCAGGGTTAGCTTTTCATTCATTCACTGCTAAGAATGCTGCGTCCGCCAGCACAACAGCCTTTAGCTTCTCTGAATTCAATATTCTGAAGGTTTTGTTCCTGGTGTTTTATCCCAGGTGTATTATTTGGTGTTGTCTCCTTGTCCTGCTGTCTTCTGTTCGTCTCCAACTTGCCACTGCCCACATCTCCATTCTGCCGTGCTTCGTCAGCCATCTGCTCTCCTCAGCTCATTTCAGAGTCCTTTCAGAGCATTGTTGTACTCCTACCTTTAGTGTCCTGTGCTTGGGTCAACCATGCTCATTGTAACGGTAAAATCATGCAGAATAAAGCAAACACTTTTCAGAGGTGCACCAAAGCTAAATATGACTGTATGTAAAGTTTAAGCTGGAAAAAAAAGCCTCATATGTGACTGCAAAAGCACAATTACTCCTTTCCATCCTCAGCATATCAGCACAGTAAAGACTTGTGCATGATGAGGCAATGATGAGGGATGTAATTATTTACTTTGGGAGGCAAAAAATGATCTTGAGTGGTTTAACATTTAATCAACAAGACACTTGACTTTGGGCAAAATCCATTTAAGCCACTGAGTTCCAGTGTTTTACATTTGAGGAACATTTTGAAAGTGAAGTCATTTCCCTGATTACAATGAAATAGGCACAATAGAAGGTCTAAAGACTTGGAAACTTAAAAAGGCTGTAAAGGTCATATGCATTTTTTAGCAATTGAAAAAAAAATTTGCATTTTGCCATTTTTATGAGTTGAATTCAATTAAATTCAATTCAGCTTTATTTGTATAGCACCACTTCACAACAATGTTGTCACAGGGCACTTTACATACACAAATCAACATACAGATCATTTCCAGCCAATTCATACAGATCCTATGATAGAAACCAACTGATTGCATCGAGTCATGACTTGGATCCAATCCCCCATCCTGAGCTGCACGCGGCGACAGTGGGAAGGAAAAAACTCCCCTTTAACAGGAAGAAAACCTCTGGCAGAACCCGGCTCAGGGAGGGCAGCCATCTGCCTCGACTGGTTGGGGTGGAGAGGACAGGAAAGACAGAACAACATGTACAACTGCACTTAATCAGGAAGATCTGCTGAAAAAAGGAGAAATAAGTTAGAGACGGCAATATTGGCATATATTTATACATTAATATATTAGAGTAATAGAGCGAGGTACTTCTCAGTGCATCAGTATGTAGCAATGGGGATGGCTCAAGTACCCATAACTATAAAAGCAAAGAGCATAACCTGGATAGTTGGGTCCCGTACATGCAGGCTCCAACTCAGGAGATGCTCATATCCTAACTATAAGAATCATGAAAAAGGAAGGTTTTTAGCTTGATCTTAAAGGTGTGGAGGGAGTCTACCTCCCGAACCCACAGTGGGAGCTGGTTCCATAAGAGAGGAGCCTGATAAAAGGCCCTTCCTCCCATAGTACTCGTTGAGACTCTAGGAACCACCAGCAAACCTGCAGTCTGAGAGAGAAGTGCTCCATTTGGAATATATGAAACTATAAGATCTTTTATGTACAATGGAGCTTGGTCATGGAGAGCTTTATATGTGAGTTGTGTTATATGTGAGAATTACCAGAAACCAACAGGAAAGTTGTTTCCCTTACGGATAATGGAATAAACCAGCAGCTGTTGCACATGGAGCAGGTTGAAGGCATGGATTATTGGTGTTTATTTAGGAGAAAACCATTACTTCCATAATGGATTATAGCAGCTTCATAGAATCTAATAGTCGTGATGCTTTCTGTGATGATGTGGAAGTAATGAGTTCATTTCTATTCGTTGGTTTGGAAAAAACAAAACAAAACACTTTTTCTTTTGTTTTCTTTGTGCTTCATTTGCATAGAAAAAAATGTAAGCAAATGATTTCTTCATTGTGCTTGTTGGAAATGCATCTTCTATTGTTGGAAAACCAGCTCATTTCCCCTTCAAAAGGTACCGTATTTATGAGGAATATGCATTCGTTGGATGAGCAGCAGAGTTGATTATGTCGGTTGTGACCGTGAAAAACAATGTAAATGCCGAACAGCTAACTGGTTGGAGCCTCTGGGACCACAGCAGCTGACAATCAGGTGGACCTGTTCAGAGTGGACCTTTATTTAACAAGTGGGGGAAAAGTGAAAACATCTTGCTTTTACATGCAAGCTTAACAAGATAAATAATAATAAAGATGGATTTTTTTAATGGGAGTAAAGTCTACAGCTAAAATGCTTTAAATTCAGTTAATTAGAAGCCATTGTTTGTAATAATTTCATAACTGTTCATGAAAAAATGTGTGAACATGCCGATTTTCATCTTTTTTAAATCCACATACAGGTTCTGACTTTAAGCGCTTTCGAATTCTTACGATTACGGAGTTAATTAAGAAACCAGTTAGCAGAATAATTGGATGAATAATGACTTCCAGTTGGGGTCCAATGTACATTAATTCCTGTGGTAAACTGCTGCCTGTACGTCTGCGTGGGGGTTGATTTACATTATTCCTTCTCAGCAGGATGACTGTTGTTGCAGAAGAGCTGTTAGACCCGCCTGCAGCCCACATCTTTCACCAACACAAACATTTTCTGTGTCATTAATTACAAATTATAGAAAGATGATTATTTATTAGTCAAAAATGGGATATTATTCATTTACCAAAAGTCCATACTTCCACATCTCTCCTGATCTTTACTGACTGTAAAAATAAAGAAGATACGACACATTGACCAACAAGACTCTCCAAACCCGCCCTTTTTGTTTTTTGTTTAGTTTTTTGTTGTTGTTGTTGTTGTTTTAACAAAAATTTTTTCTACATTTTGTTAAGCAGAGTATCAATTTTATCCAGAATGGAAAGGCATGTCCAGTGTGCACATTACATTACCAAATACTGTATGGAAAACATTTCACTTCTAAATATTTCCACTAATTTAAATGGGAATTCTCAGGTAATTGTGAAGCGGAGACAACAGAAAATTAAACTCCTGCAGCAACTAAACTCTTTTTCTGTCTGTCCACTTACCTCATGTTTCTTTTATCAGATCGAGTTGAATCTCCTGAGTTTTCCCACCTCTCACTGAAAAGATACAGGAACTGAATCGTTACTGTCTGCTCTTAGATCACTCTAGTGGAAAAAAAAACAACCTGAATTTAATTTGCAACCAGCAAATCCTCCAGAAGGCAAAAAGCTTTTAGGCTTCTCCTGGACAGCAAGCTGCTCCAATTAAAATGGTCCTGGTCGGATTGATTGGTCAGTTCACTCGCTGGAAAATATAACAATATAAAACTCAAATAGGGAGAACGATCATTATATAACATGCACAGGTGCATCGCAGTTCTTCCCCCACATCAACTGTTGCTTAAAAATACTTCAAAATGAATGAATTGATACGATCTGATCTGTGTTGCTGTTAAATCTGCATTTTGCATTCGAGCTTCTTATCAGCATGTGAATCCATGTTGGATCAGTTCAGCAGCTTCATGAAACAACATCTGAACACTGCAGCTTCAGGATAAAATGCCACCATGTATGTTTTCATTAAATATAGAAAAACTAACTCAAACACAGCAAGCCCACACATCATTAGCACCTTCACTATCCAGACCCAGAATCGACTGAATGATCGAGCCGTGTTCCTGTGATGCTCTTCTCGCTGAGAGAAGCTCAACAGGCTAAAAGACTCTTGCAGTGCAGAGTAACTACTGAACTCTTCTCCGAATAGTCTTCCCAGAGAGCTTCAACACGAACAGTACCTGTGCTGGGAGGATTCACACAGTGGTATTAACCTGCAAAAACGCACCTCTTTTTTTTTTTTTTTTTTATTTTGATTAATTTCTTCATTTCGAACAGAAGTTAGATAATAACTTAAACATGAATACAAACCAACAGAGCAATAAATTCACACAAGTGTCACAAAAACCAACAAAGGAGTGATCTACATGTGGGAAGAAGTGAGAAACCTATTAAATCCTACCCTTTTACTGCTGGAAACAACTACTCTGCAACCCTTCAAATCAAACTTTATTTAGAAAGCACTTTTCATGCAACCCGGCAACACAAAGATCCTTACATATTAAAATCAATTTCTGCATTTTAAAAGAAAGCCTTCACACACCAAAGTATTTATTTAAAAACACACACCACATAATTTCCTTCACACATGCCATACAAGCACATAACACCCCCACCCTTTCTGTTCCAAACAGGCATGAATTCCCATCCTTAGTTACTGTCTCCTAACTGAATATAAATGTAAAATTGTTAGTAGAAATAAACGTAAACATTATCTCTGCATCTGTCTTTATGTCTATACTTTAAAGAATTCCACAGTTCCCACTACGCTTCCATTTACAGCTTGGATGATGGTTGCTTTACTCATAATTTCCTTGTGATTTTTGCTTTTGGTTGGATTTTATGTTTTTAATTAATTTTCTTATCGCATCTTTTGAGTCAGGTTGTGACATCAGGATTAAATCAGAAACTTCAATGTTTCGTTTTTCTCGTTGCTCTAATGACTCATTTTGCCCAGACTAGCAGAGGTGCAGTCCTCCTATCGCTGAGCCCCTCTTTGTCCTCCTCGTTATGTGAAATCAGGCCAGATTTTTCACGCATGACAACAGCTTTGTTCTCGGCCTTGTTTAATCTGTTATCGGCCAATTACGTTACCTGCAACGCAAAAGCAATTCATTTAAATCATGTGTTTTCTTAGCTGGGATTTTATAAAAACTCTGAAACAAGATGTTTGTGAGAATGGCTTCATCTGCCGCAAAGCCGTGCTAGAGCTCATTATGTCCAAAAACACCTAATGCATTATTACTCCTGACTGCTTTCGACAGATGTTTAAGTGTTAAAATAACCTGAACAAATGATGACTTTGATGGTTTCACTTTGTTTTTTTGAGACTTTGTCAAAGAAATATTGATCAGACTCAGTGCGGTCTCTTCTAAATTTGCTCTTCAGTTATATACTTTAATTATAATCCATTTATCTGATTAATACATGTAGCCTTCTTTTGTTTTGTCACTCTCTTAAAAACAGTGTGATGCTGAGCTTGTTTTCATTGCAAGTGCTTCCGGTTGCAACTGGTAAAGACTAAAGATATGTGCTAAATTAGATTTGAACAAATTGCCCCAAGCAAGGACTTTATTAGGGTATCAGATCAATAGAGCAGTATGTATTTGACATTTTAAGCAACAGGCTTGAAATGCCACTGAGACTAATGCAACTAATCCAGAATGCAGCTTCTCCAGTCCTTACAAACACCAAAACATATCAGTCTAGCTCTCAGATCTTTACACTGGCTTTCTGTTGTATGTGTATATATATATATATATATATATATATATATATATATATATATATATATATATATATATATATATATATATATATATATATATATATATGTATATATGTATGTATGTATATATATATATATATATATATA
Organism: Telmatherina bonti; assembly: GCF_933228915.1. Taxonomy (NCBI): domain Eukaryota; kingdom Metazoa; phylum Chordata; class Actinopteri; order Atheriniformes; family Telmatherinidae; genus Telmatherina; species Telmatherina bonti. Next base: position 33,096,512 of record NC_136621.1, read on the forward strand.
TATATATATATATATATATATATATGTATATATGTATGTATGTATATATATATATATATATATATATATATATATATATATATATATATATATATATATATATATATATATATATATGTATATATGTATGTATGTATATATATATATATATATATATATATATATATATATATATATATATATATATATATATATATATATATGTATATATGTATGTATGTATATATATATATATATATATATATATATATATATATATATATATATATATATATATATATATATATATATATATATATATATATATATATATATATATATATATATATATATATACAACAGAAAGCCAGTGTAAAGATCTGAGAGCTAGACTGATATGTTTTGGTGTTTGTAAGGACACCAAATAGAAAAAAAACACAATTCATCAAAGTTGCACTGCATTCCTGCACGTTCTATGGGATGCTCTTTCTTTGTGTCATAAGTCTTTTAAAGGTATAAAATCACTTGCAAAAAAAGGTTTGCATGCCTGACTGCAGCTAGTTTATCCTCAGGGACCACATGGAAGGGATCTAATTGCAAATGTTGCTGTGTGCAATAGTGTTACTTTTCTGAGAGTCTCTCTGAGGGGCTGCAGGCAATCCTGAAGAAATCACAGAATGTCTAATTAACACAGCTTCAAGGCTTCTTCATCACTTGACCATCGTTACACATATTAAAGTGTGTGCTGGAGGGCATGTAAAGGCATGTGAAGAGTCCTTTTAGAAAATGACATTAAATGCAGCACCTTCCAAAAACCCTTCTTATCTAAGATAGAAACAAAAAAATTACAAATGCTTTATTCTGTCTTTGTTTCTAAGAAATGTAGCCTATGATTTTTTCCCCCAAGTGACATAGAGAGTAAATATATTTCTTGCCATGTCATTCACCGCCTCTCAGAGGTCTGTAAGAGAGGAAGACATGTCAGACAGCACGCAGGTCCTGAAGGATGAGTGGAAGCTCAGAGAAGAACAGAGGAGTAGTTCTGCTTGTTTGACCCTTCCATGGGTTTTAACCTCATGACACATTCTGGAAACATTGTTCCAGAATGTGAACAGAAAACTGGGGTGAGTCAGTGATGAAGATAAACAGTAATTAGGTGGAAGGGAAGAAGATTAAATGTCAAATATGAATGTGGAATTGTGAATGCAGTGGGTGGGTGGTAATAAAATCCATGAGAAACTACCTACAGCTCCTAAAGAAGTGGTCCGCAGGACAATATTTCAGTGAAGGAATACTAACATCATACAGACAGGCGAGTGTTGTGATTCACATTTAAAGAGATAAAAATGCTGTCAGTGTTTTGAAATGATCCTTTTCTGACTAAGCGTACCTAATAATAAAAGAAAATCTCAACGCAGAATGAGAATATAAGTGACTAAAATGAGCCAAAATTATTCATGTGATCCCAAACTTTGCACTGCTTTAAAAGGTGAGAGAGAGTGTGTATTCTAATTTATTTATCCATCCATTAATTTATTTCTACATTTCTTTGCTGTATTGTAAGGAGAATGTTTTTTAACATTGTTTCAAAGGTTGTTCAGCTGCATTTCTGCTTTTTTAATGCAGAGGAAATCCATGTATGCTGAAGGGTTTGATTGTAATAAGACTATGAAACCTAAACGGTCTATGTGAGGCAGTGACTTGATAATGCCAGCTCTGCTAGGGAAGGGGAAGATTAGCTTCTGTTCCCCAGAACTTCAGCGACGCTGCAGAGCCATTTAGCCTGTACATTATGTCCAGAAATTGCACAGTCTTGTTCAAGAAAAAGCTTTTTTTTTTTTGTTTGTTTGTTCCACTTAAATCAGACCAAAAAGACATTCTGACATTGACAAAACATGTGCAGCTGCAGCTGATGCAGAGTCCCTGACAAATCAGGGCTTGGTTTGAGCCAGGAGCAGGTGTTAGATGGTTTTCCAGTGAGAAAACCATCTCATTCTGTAAGAATGCTCATGAGATAATAGTTTAAGGCACAAAATAGATGCTGTTTATTGGTGGAACATTGCAGGATGTTACAGTCTTGACATTTAACTTTTTGTTTCTTTAAACCCGACTTGCATATAGTGAGTAGGCCTACCCCAAAGAGTAAAGACATTTGAGCTAATCTGAGCTTTTTCTGGGCAATTATGGCAAAAACCTGGCCGACATTTGGGTCAAACATTCCTACTGTCTTCTGCAGAGAAAGTTATACTTTTAGTTTTCTTAAGTATTATCTCTCTGTGTATGATGCTTAGTTAGAGGTTGAGGATATTTTCCTGCTGAAAACATTTATTCCAGCAGCTTTGCACTGAAAATCAGACCTGAGGGAAGAATGCATTGCATTGTAGAAAAGACAAAGTGAGTAAATAACTGTCCAATGCTAAAGGGTTGCAAGCATTAATAATAAACCAATATGCAGTTTAGATCGTTTTGGATGGCAAAAATGTCATTCTTAGACCTGATTTGGGTGGTTTGACTCATGCTAAATTCCTCCCTGATGAATAAACTGAGAGCACGCTGCCACCTGCTGCAGGCAAGATACCAATAACTCACAAGTCTTTCATAATGCATCACTTTAAAATGACAACGTATCCTTTATAGGTCAGATTATTACATGTATAAAATATCTTTTTGATGCTTTTTTAGTAGTAAATCTAACTGTCTGAAAAGACAGTCTGGTGGGAAAACATGGAAAAGGCACAACAACATGACAGAAGTAATAGAATTAAGTTCTTTTTTAAAGTCTGTGCAACATCATATATTTTGCAGAGAAGCAATAATTCTTAAGATGGGAGAAATGCTCATTTGTTCGGCTGTGCAGTGATCTGAATGACCAGTTCACTTTGACTCAAATAGTTTTAATGCTTTTTATTGTCAAACCCAAACAAACAAGTAACTAATACCTAAAACTAACCAAACAGATGCTAACAGAGTAAAACAAGATGGAAGTAGAGAAGTATGAAATGAAGGTAAATGCAAAATATTAAAAAGTATTAAAGTTTCTTGAAAGCACAAAGTCATAAAAGTATCAAATATAACCCCTTAATCTCGTTTGTGAGTCTGCTTGTATTAATATACACATTATATATCTATGTAATTCAGTTCAGTTCAGCCTTATTTGTAGCTTTAAGTAACAACAGTGTTATCTCGGGGTACTTTACAGAAGCATGAAAATGATAGCTTAGCTAAGGCAAACAACTGATTGCATCAAATCTTGACTTTGATTCAGTCTTCTATCCTTAAGCTTACAGTCCTTCAGTCCTCATACACACACACGGGAAAGAGAGTCAGCAGCAACATTAGACTTTTCTGCCCGATACTGCACTGTAAAGGTGTAGGTTTGAAGACTATTATACCATCTTATAATCTGCATATTTAAGTCCTTTATCTGATGCAGCCACTGAAGCGCTCAATGATCTGTTTCCAAAACAAAATGCCGGCCCAGCAGATAATGTCGCAGTGACTCCACAGCCCACTTCACTGCAAGAAACTTCGAAACCCCGCAGTTTATCTCTTCTCCTGTGACTTAGCTGGTCTAACAGATCCTGACTCCAAGTCATCATTATAAAACGGCAGCTCTTCCGGAGGATAATTAGCCTTCTGTGCTCCTGTGGTAACAAAACTGCAACTGGGTCCAGTCGGCTCTGGTTCTCAATTCAGGTCCTGAATGTTTGACTTGACCTCTTGATCATAAGCGATGCTTGGATTTTCAGTGTTGTGGACAAAATCTAGCGAAGTGGGAACATCAAGCCCAAGAATGACTGCATAGGGGAACTTTGGTGCTACAGCTACTGGCCTCCGACAGTCAAACAAACTTCAGCAACAGAATAATCTCTCTCGTCACCATGAACGCAGTTTATCTTAGTCTTAGAATCACTCCATAGCTCTCTTGGTACCAAACTGGACAGAACCACTGACTATGACCTGCCTCTCACATCTGGCCTTGCACCTGTAGAAAGTTTCCTGTAGGGATTGGATTTACGAGAAGGGAACTGTGTGTTGCTGGGATAAATCCTCATCTGACCTGTACCACCACCCCTTTCACCCCCATCAGACTAACTTCAACCAATGAAGAAGGTGTCCCAACCAAAGGTGATCCTCCTGGTTCCTGTTCTTGCCGACATGAAGGTCTGCGCTAGTTGTGTAGCCTCCTCTGCTGTTTTGGGGACACGCTCCCCGATCCGCACTTCCAACTCTGGATTTACCATCCTGAGAAACTGCTCCATGATAATGAGTTCAGAAATGTCCCTCACTGTGGATTTTTCAGGTTTCACCCATTTATTGAACATGTCCTTCAGACGAACATGGAGTTCTCTCGGCGTTTCACCTTGATGAACATCCAGTGATCTGAGCCGTCTGCGAGAGGTGTCAGCAGTTATCTCATATTTGGCAAGAATTCCCTCCTTCACTTTGTCATAAATGTCAGAATCTTTGATATCCATGAGAACATGAGCACTTCACGCTTTACCAGTGAGTAAGGGAACGAGTCGAACAGCCCAGTCCTCTCTGGGCCAACAGCACACTTGAGCCATCCTCTCAAATGTTGTCAGAAAGTGCTCAGTATCATCCTCTGCAGTGAGTGGGAGTAATTTAGGGTCTCTATGGGTGGAAAGTTCTTGTCTCAGCACCAACCAAGCTTGGGCCTTCATCGGGATGCTCCTGATCTGCACCCTGCATCTCATTACCCATCTCACATTCAGGCTGGTCCAGCTTATGCTCCTCTCTCATTTCTTTCACTTGCATGTGGATCTGCTGAAACTGGTGTTGAATACTCCTCCATCTTTATTCTTGACGAGCTGATTCTTTTTCCATTTACTGGTCTCTCACTGCTTGAGACTGAATTAGTGACTTGACCAGGTCAGCTAATTCATCCAGTCTGTCCTCTGGACCAGCTGTAGCAGCAGCTTCCCTGTCTTCCTCCACTTCATTAGGATCAGCCTTTTTTTCCACCTCTGGTCATTTTGTCTTTTGTTGGTCTTAAAGCCCAAACACCTGACACCCCTTTTCAGTTAGCCGTCGGTCAAACAAATGATGTGAAAAGATGTGATGCTACCACACTTTATTTCTATGCAGACACTGACCATTAGCACAGTGACAGAAGGCTTTTATGCCCTCCTGCTGCCAAACCTTAAGAGATTGGCCCATTGAGGTGGGACTACAACAACAAAATCCCAAAATGTTAACACATATTAACAACCATCAAACACAACAAAGAATAAATATTAACATATACACACACACACACATATATATATATATATATATATATATATATACACACATAGGTTAGTAACTATCTAACCTCATACTGTGCATAAAACTGTCATTTATCTTTGCTATGGTATGCTCCTGCAGCAAGTATTGGGCCCTGTTTTAGTTCCTGTGTCCAGCCAAGAAGACAAGAGGTAAGTATCACCATCAGCTGCTGAGCGTTTAAATTTACACTTGAAACGAGAACAAAGTAAAATGTATCAGAAGTTTTTTAATGTACCAATGCTAATTAAAATTCTCTTCACAGACGAAGGATGGCCAGTTCCCCTCCACAAACACCCATCAACATTTGACTTCGAACAACTTTTAATAAAACAATTAATCAGTGTGCTTACTTATTGGCATTATTCAACATCTGCATGAACTATAAAGCAATACTTGGCGATGGAGCCACACATCTCCATCACACACACACAGACATACATGTTAGGTTAATTGGTTAGCCTAAATCAGGGGTGCCCAAGTCCGGTCCTCGAGATCTACCATCCTGCTGTTTTTAGGTGAAACCCTTCTTCAACACACCTGAATCAAATAAGTGGCTGTTAGCAGGCCTCTGCAGAGCTGGATGACATGCAGAAGAGGAATTCAGCTATTTGACTTAGCTGTGCTGGACAGGGGTTGCATCTAAAGGTTGCAGGATGGTAGATCTCGAGGACTGGACTTAGGCACCCCTGCACTAAATTGTCCCTAGTAGTGAATGTGAGTGGTTGTCTCCCTGTTATGTACTGGTGACCTGTCCAGGGTGTAATCTGCCCCTCACCCATTGATTGTTGGGTTAGGCTCCAGCTTCCCTACCACCCTGAATTGGACTAACTGGTTGAGAAAATGAAGAAACTGGTAGCACTGGTGAAACAAGTACATTGAAATGCAGCACAAATGTGCATTAGGGTTGTTTCTCTTCTACTGGGACTATACAGGCGGATGTACTATGACTTCTGCATATCAAACAGAAATTAGAGCAGAAATGGACCTTTCAGTAGGATAATGATCCTTCAGACATGAATAAATCATTAAAAGAATGGCTTTAAAAACTAGACCTAAGGGTTTATAATGGCTGATTTAACGTTTAAAGTCTAAACTTTGGACTTTAAAACAAAACATTGCAATGAAGTTCAGTTCAGACTGACAGTAAATAAAAAAGGCAGATAAATTATTTCTGCAATGCTTCGTCAGAGGCGTGTTTACTTTTTCCACAAAAAGAATGTTCCAAAATTTCATTTTCATTTGATTTTCTTTCATTTATTGACAGATAACAGATTCTTTGTGTTGCTGTAAAGTTTTTTTTACCCATCAGTATCTCAGGTAACCTGCAGTTATTGGTAGCTGGAGACTCATGCCGAGCATGCAGCGAAGCCGAACTTAAAACTTACAACAAAAGGCTTCAGACTGTTTGTATCTTCAGATGTGCGGACATACCGAAATGAACAAATAAATTCCTCGTCCGCCAGTTGTTCAAAACAATGGCATTTTGTTCTATTCCACAGTCATTTAGCAGACGCTTTTATCAAAGCAATTTTGTGAAAGAGCTCAACTTGTCATGACCTCAGTGGCAAAGCTGTCCTCTTTCTGTACTAAAAACAGAACGTGCCCTTTCCAGTGTTTGAGATTTATCTTTTATTTTATGAAGGATGTTTATTTTTACAACATAAGGTCATGAATTTCTTGTTATTGTGGAGAATCTGCCTTGCTTGACAGACAGGCAGTTCTCATCTTTCAATTCAGACATCAAAACACATGATTTCCAAACTGTTTAGCTGGTTATATCCTGAATTTCTCTTTCCACATAACAAATAGAGGTCAAATGAGGACTTGGAAGCGTTTTGCATTGCATCCTTTTTTTTTTTTTTTTTTTTACATTACCATTTATCTACATTAAAAGAAAAATGCTGATATTTCATACTAAAGATATTGGAAAAGATGCTTTATCAAGCAGTTATGTATACATGTATCAACATGCAAAGCATCACTTCATTGTGTAAAAAATAAAATGTTCCAATTATCCATTTCTTTTTGTCATCAACTGATACCCGATGAGCTCTGCAGCTGTAAACAGAGCTTAGAAACTAAAAGAGTAAATCTGTTTATTCTGTGACAGGATAACGCTGTTATGGGCTCGCACCCTAGACCGGACCTGTAACAATTCCATCACATCCATTTGGGTGTACACAGGAACATGTCTCCCATGTACCATCCGAGTTTCACATCTGATGCAAGCGTTTTAGAACATTATGCCACAAACCTAACCAAACAAGTTATAACCATCACTCCGAACATGATGTGATGCATGCGAAGGGATTTAACTTCCAACAGTGGTGCAGGCTTGAGTGTGCAGCCATGTTAGTCCACTTTCTAAACACCTAGGAAATGTTTAAATGAGACTGACGCAGCTGCAATGAATGTGATCACTGAATATTATATTTAAAATTTCTCATATGCTTTGGCAAATATGTACTAACTTTCCATCCCTATGGGTAAAAAGTAGAAAAATTCTAAGCTTTCACACATCTATGCTGGCCTTTAGGTTAATGAGGACTCTCATGTTGCGCAATCTTTAATTAAAGCCAGAGATGTTAGCCCTTACTTTGACCTCAATCAGATCATTACCCTTTATTTACTTTAGATTACCACTGCTTGCTGCATTCTAAACATGGTACTTTGGCAACAATACTGCATATCAGCAGATCCCGTTATGTCTACTGAGCTTTAACATATCAAATTCACCCCTACACTCAGCCGTGTATTTGCACAGTAAAGACAGATCGGGTGGCATTCATCACACTGCTAGGTTCACACACAGGTGTGTATGGATTTGTGCTCGGCCCATAAATAATTTAACTTGGTGTCAGGAAGAGCCAGCAATCAAATTCAAGCACAGACTTACTTTACCAATCCTCCTCCGGAGGGAAAACACTGGTCACTGGTCTGCCAGCGTGTTTTCAGTATGAGATGTCATGAGACTGTACAGTGTGATGCTGAACGTGTGTTAAATCTCAAACAGAACCACAGCCTCCTCTGTTGAGTTATATAAATCAACACCTCCTTGGTCTTACACAACGCAAAAGTGCTTATTATTAGATGATGGTTCATTAAGTATCTTTATTACCTTTTTTTTGGACATAAAAAGAAAAAAATTTGCTTTTTTTCCCCCCAACATTTCCATTCATCCATCCATTTCCTGCTGCATAAGCAGGGAACCTCAGACTTCGCTCTCCCCAGCGACATTTGCCAGCTCTGCGGGGGGGATCCCAAGGCATTCAGCCCAGAACACCTCACCGGGGAGGCGTCCAGGAGGCATCCTAACCAGATGCCCTAGTCACCTCAACTGGCTCCTTTGGATGCAAAGGAGCAGCAGCTCGACTATGAGCCGGATGACTGAACTTCTTACCCTGTCTCTAAGGGAGAACCCGGCCACCATGCAGAGGAAACTCTTTTCAGCCACCTGTCTGCGAGATCTCATTCTTTCAGTCACGACACACAGCTCATGACCATACCTGAGGGTAGGAACATGGATCAACTGGTAAATCGAGAGCTTTGCCTTCTGGCTAAGCTCCTTCACAATGACAGACCAGCCCAGAGTCCGCATTACTGCAGACGCTGCACCAATCCTCCTGTCGATCTCACTCCATCCTACATATTAGTTCATAAATGCAAAAAACAAACATGCAGGAATCTTATAAATGGCCAGAAGCCCTGTTGATCCCACTGAGGTATGACAGTGATAGTAAATAAACAAGTTTTCAAGTTGCATTATTGTGATTATGAATCTACAGCAGTTCTTTTTGAGTGGGAATATTCTAAAAATCACACAAATCCCTGAAAACAGTGGTAGATAATGAAAGCGTAGCTCAGGTTTATCAATGAGTAATGTGTGTGTATTTTTATCCGTGCAAAGCTGTTCGTCTGGTGGCTGGTGCTTTGAGTTTTAATTGACCTGCAGCGCCTCCCTGAGGGCTAAAGGTTAAACTGCTGGTTTATGGTTGATCACAGTCTGCTCTGGAGAGATAACAAGTGTTTGCAGTTTCCTGCAGTTTGACTTGTGTTGATGACCCTCTGTGAAGTTTTACCTTCAGCAGTCTGTATGAACTGTCAGGCTTAATGTAAATACGCTCTCCAATGCAGAGCAAAGAGAAGTCCATTGCAGCTTTTCAGTGACGTTCCTCCTCAAAAGTACTCGTAGCTGCAAAAACGGCTGCACTTTTTGTTATTTTGATTTCTAGTACAACAGCAGTGGAGTTTACAGACCAAGAGACTGCTTTTGTATTTTTAAGATGGAAGAGAAGAGGGGTGTGCTCTACATCATCTTCAGTGTAGGATTAATTGTTTTCTACTAGTTGTATTCAGTATCAGGTCTTTCATTAAAACATGTTGTCAATCTCATGATTTAAGCTTGACAGACTAAGAAGTCTATGAAAAATCTATTCTGACAATCAGATTGATGTCAGATCTATAGGGGAGATAGTGCAGGTGGAGAGGCCCGACTGGAGAATTTTATCAAATAGGATGTCCAATAAGAATTTGTAAAGATTGGGAAACTAATAGAGATGGAAAGGCAATAGATCACCTGAATTCTAAGCACTGGAAATGATTCATGTCAGCAGAAATGTGGGCCATGGTTTATTCCACAGCAGACATTTTTGCGGAAACTGATTTTAGGAAGGGTGACAGGGTTGGATCCACCCTAACCCAATCTTCAGTGGGGCAAGGAGGGTAAATTTCCTCATTACTTCATAGTCTGGAGAACATTTCCCTAATTGTTTCATTTGGACTGTGAAGGACTGACAACCTGTCCAGGGTGTACACTGCCTCCTGCCAGATGATTGCTGGGATGGCCTCCAACTTCCCCTCAAACCCTAATGGGACTCTGTGGTGAAGAAAATGGATGGATTTCATTTGGATTTGGGTAAACACAACACAGTTAAGGAAGGAATAGGACAATGCCGTGTGCTCAGGACAAGTTGAAGATGTTAGTGATAGGTGGAAATTAATTGCAACATTTCTGGATACTCTATCAGGCCCAGTAAATTCTTTTGGACTTACTGACCTGAGCACTTTATATGAGTTTTTAGACTTCTGAATAATAACAGCTGGTTGCAAATGAAAAAGGGTTAGCCTTGACTTAACCTTTACAAGCTGTTTTAGATTTTGTAGTTGTTGTTGCTCGAAGTCGTTTTTTGGAAGCCATTTAGTTGTTGACAGTGTCTTGCATCATTGCTGCCTTTTTCTCTTTAACCTTCTTTTCCCCCACATGTAATGCTGTCTACATGTCTTATTTAGTTTTCAGGTGAGAAGGACATTTTCTCAAACTACTGAGGCAGCTGTGATTGCATGAGAACTGTGTGCAGGTCTCTTTCTGGTGTATGATGCAACTTCTCCATCTAGTGTTTGCGTCAGTAACTACATGCAGGTGATGTCGTTAATACAGCAAATACCCATAATGCTTTTTTGCACAAGTTGACTGAAGCATGTTTTAATTTGTTTTATTGCTTTAAGTCTTTAGATATTAAACCATTTTAATTGTTTATTGCATTTTTTCTGTATATGTCATGTATTTTGTTTAAGTAGTGAATTGAAATTGGAAAGCACTTTAGGCAGCAAGATTTGTAAAAAATAGATCATAAATAAATTCAACCTTGACAATATTTTAATATCACTATTACATTTAACAAATAAATTTTAGTTTTTATGTTTCAAACTATTTGTGTTTTCCTAAATAATGACAAAATAACTCCCATATTTATGCACATCATACTGAGTTATGGTGAATTTATATTTATAATGTTTCTGCTGACAGCAAATAATTTTGAGGAGACAAAATACAGATGTGTTTCTGTTCTACTTTTTGTGACTAAATGCTTTTCTGTCATCAAAAGCAAAAAATAAATAAAAATGTGTTTCCCTTAAAAAGGAGCCAAACTGTGCTTCAGTGTTTAAAAGTATTCCTGGATATCTGCAGTGGGATTCTGAGCTTCTTCTCCAAACATCAATCCTGCTTTCAGTTCCAGACTTCAGGTGACCCACTCTGAATTGTTTATATGTTCTGCTAAAACCAGAAGACATCATGCACAAAGTCTGCAAAAGTCTTGGACAGTGTTGGGCCTCCAGCTAATGTGGTTTATAAATTGTTAACTGAGAACATCCAGATGCATATCCCACTGGAATTTGTAGAAGGGCCCAAAAATCAGTCCTTGCTACAATAAAGACCTGAAATTCAACAGACACTTTAAATATACCTTCATAAGGCTATAGCTATTTATATATTTATTATCTGTTATTGACGTTCTTCTTCAGAACTTCAAAAGAAAAGAAAAACCTGTTAGTTTAAAATTTTTCAGTAAACAAATTTCACAAGAACGCTTTTCTTTTAGAAAAACAAATAACCACAGCAAAAATTCTAGTTTTTTTGTTTTTATAAGATCTATAAAAAAAAAAAAGGAAAAAAAAACATAACACAATAACCAAGGCATGTCATACATTGTGTTCTTTGTATCTCTGAGGAATAATTACATAACAGGCTTATGTACAGATAGCAATAACGCAGAAATGGAGAAAGCTACATGTCTAGCACAAACAAGTTAGCACTGTGATCATATATTTGATATATACAGTAACTGGCCAGGCCAGAGAAACAAAGATGATAAAGATTCTGAAAAAGGTTCAAGTTCAAGTATCTGTTTTGAGGTTTCGTGGAAGTTTTAGTTCGACAGACTCAGATTTTGAGCAACGCTGAAGGGAAACAAAAAATCTGGTCGAGCTGCAAACGGTGTAGTGTGGATGTGGAAGGACAGGAGGAGCTCCAGCCATCTGAAAAGACAACACAGAGAAAGCAACAAAAGAAGCGCCATCGAACCATTTCTTCTGATAAATGCCCACTTCTTTAGTAACCCTTTAACTCAAAGAAAATCTCTTCTCCAAGCATAAAGTGATATCCAGCTTATTGGCCTTCTTATTCTGAACAACAACTGTGCAACAGCAAGCAACAAAAAAAAAAAAAAAGTACGAGACATGAACATATTGTTGCTCAGGGCAATGCTGTAACTGTTGACACCTTGAAAAGCAGACAACAGAAAACAGATTTCACAGCAGTTCTTTATGTTTCTGAACTTTGTGATTGAAATCAACATCTTAGGTAACTTCACATATGAACTTTAAAACATTCTGGGGCTGTTTAATTGTCTCCTCTATGAAATCCACAGCTCCAAAAATAAGCATCTCGACTGTACTGAAGTGTCCATTCTTTTGGAAACACAAAGCAAAACTACAACTGACAGTAATCTCCAAAGTTTTAACCCATTCATCATCTAGTACCTTGTGTTAATGAAGGTCCAAACAACATGAAACCGTGGTCAGAATTGCACAGTCAGCTGTATGATAAGGAAAACTAGCTTATTTGAGGAAACATCTTGGTTAGCTGTAGTTAGGCCTACTCTAATTGTAAAGCTGCTATGAAGGAAAGTGTGGCCCAAACACAGGCCACTTGTCCTATTCAACACCTCCTAGTGCATAAAACACGAATGCTACTTCACAATGCTCACATCAACACTGTAGGGAACAGCTGCACCCTTCGTTAATATTTCAGTATAGTGTACTGGTTTTGGAGAGAAAAACAATGTCCATATACAAGAACACCACAAGGTGAGGCCAGCGTCATGGTCTCTGAAGTCTCTCGGGGCATTTCTCAAACGGCACCCTCTCATGTGCACCGAATTTGGCCAGACCTGCACTTTAACTGGCAAAACCAGGCGCCACATGAGCTCCAAGTGGCATTATAAGACCTTAATAAAAAAGCAGCAAAAAAAAAAAAAAAAAAAAGGGGCTCAAAATGAAATGCTATCACGTGTCAAAGTCAAACACTGGCAATGTGAAATTTAGGACTCCCAGAATGAGTGCATGTACTGGTACCATTTGAGATTCTGCTCTGATTAGCTGCTCTGAACTAAACGTCAAGCATCCCCGGTCCCTTCCTCAGCAAACTGTGAGAGGTTGGGGCTCGCTTTCACGTCGCTGATTTTTCTTTAGCAGTTGAATACGATTGTGGCAGTAAAACTTGATGGCACGCCAGTCGCGGTGGTTGTTGACCAGCAGGGGGCACTGCTGCAGGCAGCGCTCACAGTCCGCCTTAGCAGGGACTCGAAGCTCATTAATGTTCTGGGTCAGGTGCTCCTCGACTGCAGCTCGCTCTGCCTCTGACCAGGGACGCTTCAGGACGCCTCGCTTTCCTACAACGCAGGAGACACGAATGTTGTTGAAGGTTAACAATTTTTTCACAGCCTTTCAAGATCAACTTAATAATAACAAAACCTCTAATTGCACTTTTCCATTATCAGGTATCCTACGTGATATCAGCTTGGCATGCTTTAGTTTAGTTTTCCCAGTGAATGGAGCCAATACTCTCACACACTCTTTTGGTATGTTTCATGTTTTCAACCCTGAGCAGATACAGTACGGTGATTTTTAACCGCTGCATGCGAGCGAATGAATCGCAGACAGAGCACGTTTATTTACAATGAGTTACGATTACTTTCCTTTAGCTTGTCTCCGCTGATTGAGCTGAGCTCTGCAGTGTTCTGTTATGATCACCTCCAGCTGATACTTAAACTCATCTGAACTGAAAACCCGTCACAGACTCGCTCAGAGAAATACTCACTCTTTACTCAACTATTCTCACTTGTAAGTCATTTAGAAAAAAGGCATCAAGTGAATTTAACAAACACAGCACAACTGGGTTTCTCATATCTGTCAATGCAGCTCCACACATGTGTGTTTCTACATGGTGCCATGTCATGGAAAAAAAAGTTCAGAACTAAAATATAAAATGCAAACAAAACTTCCTGCAATGGAGATAATAAAGACATGATTCATATCCTGATTTCAATTCCAAACTTAAACATAAAACACCTCAATATTACAAAAAAGTTATTTTCTTGAGCCAAAAACATTTATCCTTAGATATTAAATCTATTTATATAAATATTTCTTATTTATCCTTTAAATTCTTCACAAGTTTTTCTTTTTTCTAACAGGTGTGATTTATTTGTTTCTTATTTGTTGTTGCATGTTAGTGAAAAGCACTAAATGGACCTTTCTGAAAAGGGGAACTTTGCTTTCTCCTTTCTTTGCAGTATTAAAACACACAAAAAAACAATAATTAAAGAAAATAAAATGTCTTGACAGCTTTAACTGTATGCTGATGAGCATGTCTCACACCAAAACTACAGCAAGCACAAACTGCATTGATGCATGGAAGAGTGTTTTTTCTTTCTAAAGGAAGTGAGACAAGAACTGTACAGACTAATGTACCGATACCCCCAAACGGCAAGTGTTGCCCCCCCCCCCCATGGTCAAAAGTTTTATTCAACAGCGTGACTCTCAGACAAACACATAATTATAATATTTTATTGATCAGGTTCACCATCTTAGATCTGAAAGATACAAAACTAAAAACCAGAATTGAGCTAACCTGAGCCTCTCCTGCGGTTTGCAGGTGGGGGTGGAGGCGGAGGAGGTGGAGGAGGAGGAGGCTGGATGTTCTTGAGCTTCTTGGGCCGTCCCACCCGTCCGTTGTTCTTGCCCTTCCTGACGTACAGTAATGTAGGTGGATGGTTCAGAGCGGGAGCGGCGGTGGCGGTCTCTGACTTCTCCTTGACATGCTCGCCTTCAGATTCTCCTTCCGAGTACGAGTCTGCAGAGTTCCCCGACATCACTGGAGAAGGGAAAGACAGAAAGGTTGAGAAAAGAGCAGCAACAGAACTTAACCTTCAACGCACTGCCAGCGCATTCATGCGCCCGATTTTTGCAAGCGCTCGACAGCTGCCGGCGCCGAAATACAGCAACACAGTTTACTGTTGGTGAACTTGCAGGGCCACATTTAGAAGACAATCATGTGTCTGACGGGGAACTGTTTGAGCTATTCTTCAACGAAGAGATAATCGCTCTGTTCGTATCCGGTGTGCGGACCAAGTAAAAGACGGAAAGAAGGACAGAGCAGGACGATCGAGTCGTGTTTCTTTTGAAACAGGTAGCATCATTTTTTTTTTCTGTTTGTGAAAAAGAATTTTTTTTATAAGGAAAAAATGTCATTTTTTTATGCAGTTATGAAAGATAACGTGATACTGGAAGAAGGCTAAACTAACAGACTGGATAGACTGGTCACTCTGGAGTCGGCTGTGATGGTTGCACAGGAAGACGATACTGGACAAGCTGCTGGCCATCAATGATGATGTCAGCCACCCTCTGCTTGCCACCATCACAGCACAGAGGAGCTTGTTCATCAGTAGGCTGTCACTGCGCTGCTATATGTACAGACTCACAGACACACACAGGACCATCAGAGTGTGTAACAGTACCCTGGTGAGGGGTGGAGGATTCACACATAGTGCATGAACAGTAGGGGTGGGAAAATCAAATCGAAAAATCGGAAATCTGGATTTTTTTCTTCACAATTTTAAAATAATAATTTTTTTTTTTTTTTCAAATAAATAAAATCAATCCACTATAAAATTTTTGTCATTTTCATTGGTTTTATTGATCTTTTTACTTGTCTTCTTGGGCATTATAGCAGCAGAATGATGATCTGGCTACTGTGTTGTTTTTTCCTAACTGAAATCAAGAAAAATTACTAGCAAAAGAAGTTTTATAAAAAAAAAAAAAAAAAAAAAAAAAATTGTTTTTAATGTACAAAAATCATCAATATTGAAGAATTTTGAGAATCGCAATTTAAATCGAATCGGGACAAAAGCATATTGTCACAGCCCCAATGAACAGGATAAAAAGACTGCAGGTACCTGCAGGCCACTTCATCTTGACACATGTCACATGTTGCAGTCACTTTAGCCAGCCTTGTATGTTCTGTATTCATGTGTTTACTTATTTGTGTGCAGACTGTTCTTTTACCCTGCCGAACATTCAGAATATTTAATTTTATTTCTGTTTTTCTTCATCATGTTGATTTCTTTACAATGATTGTTTCCTTCAGGACTAATAAAGCATCCATCCATCCATCCATCCATCTTACCATCCAGCTCAAGACAGATGTGGTTCAGGCTCATTCCTCTGAACAGAACTCCGTCTCTCTCTCCACACAGTACAACTCGGCCCACTCTGCCCATCAAGCCCGGGTCTTGGCCAATCCCAGCACAGTTCTGCGTCACATGGTACTCTCGTTCGAGGAAGTGCTCCAACCTCTCGACAGCGCTGCCTCCCGGCTGCCCGGGGTCCTCTCCCTCTCCCAGCAGCAACAGCTGGGTTAAGATTGCTACCTGACGGCGAACCCTGGTTTGGGTCAGGGCACGGGGATTGCGGGTCCCACTGGAACGAGCCAAGCTGCGAAGGAGATCAGTGCCACGCAGTGGTGTCGCAGGGGAATGGTAGGGCCGGGCAAAAACATAAGGGTTTGCAGGGTCAACCCCTACATCCTGCCGTGTCTGCAGGAGAAGCTCCAGGCAGGGCTCACAGTGAGGTGGAAGGATGAGGGGCTGGACCCGTCCACGCTTTCCCTGGACACCGACTCTCGGTAGATGAGGGAGCACTAGTCGCTCAAAAGGGGAGAGGGAAGCCTCCAATGGTG
Organism: Telmatherina bonti; assembly: GCF_933228915.1. Classification (NCBI taxonomy): domain Eukaryota; kingdom Metazoa; phylum Chordata; class Actinopteri; order Atheriniformes; family Telmatherinidae; genus Telmatherina; species Telmatherina bonti. The sequence goes on from NC_136621.1 coordinate 33,113,361, forward strand.
TGAGAGCTGGAGGAGCACCGGGCGGGACAGGAACGGGACACTGAGGAGTCACACGGGCGCGATATTCGGCAATGGACAACTTGGAGACTTCACACTCGCGCCTCCGGTTATAGAGGATGAGAAGTGCCAGACTAGAGTGGCAGAGGAGGCGCCAGGCCTCCGCAGACTGCAGCTGCCGAGAAAGGGACAAGAAGGCTGAATGTTGAAGCCGCCGGAGGTACAGAACCAGAGAGGACAGCGATGAGAGGAGGGGCAGCATGTGGTGTCGCCCTGAACTGCTGGAGAAAAAATTAAAGAGAGAGAGAGAGAGAGAGAGACATATAGGTTACATTTGTATCTTCAGAAGTTCACATCATCAAACAAAATAACCGCACCAGCTTTTTAAATTACCATCCATCTCTATGAAGCTCGGAAAACTATCGTCACTAAAAGAATAAATTCATCTCTCCTCATTCCAATAATCCATCTCAGAACCTTGCATCTTTAACACATTTATTTCTGTACTTGATGAAGTAAAAAACTAAGAGTTGCATGTTTGTACTGGAAGCAGGTTGATGGAAACCAGTGTAGCAGGTATCCCATGTCTGTGGACTGCAGGCAAGTTAATACAAATGGCGCGTTCGAAGAGAATTTCAGTAAGGATACTGCGCCGTTCTACTTTATCAGAAGGTAGGAGGTTACCTGAGCAACTCCTTTTCTTTGTCCTCCGTCCCACTGTCATCTTCAACTTCCATGACTCCATTCTCCTCGTCATACTCCTCTTCGTCATCCTCTTCTTTAGGTGGTTCAAACTCTTTGGCTGATTTGCTGCTTAAGGACTGAGGGCTCACCAGCTCTATGTCCTCCTCTCTGGACCTCTTTACCACAACAACCTCCACATCTTCATCCTCCTCATCCTCCTGTTGCTCCATTTGTCTTTCTTTCTTTTGCTTCCTCACCGCTCCCTTCCTGGACTGTGTCACAGCCAGAGTGGGAGGACTCCTCTTTAAGACAGACACTGGCACTGCGTTCTGTCCTCGGGGAGGAGTTAGCACAGGAGGGGTGGAGTTTCTTCCAGAAGAGGTAGGGGACTGGCTAGCCGCTGTGAGAGTGGGTGGAGACATGGAGAGGTCCTGGACACCGCTCTGTGCAGCCTCGGAGCAGCGGCTTTGTCCCCTGGCATGGGAAAACTTGGAAGGTTGCTCAGCGTGTGCGGCGGCGTTAGCGGGGTTCAGGCTCTGTGCATGCAGATGGGGCATTTGGGTGTAGCGCTCAACAAGGGCGGAGCAAACATCCGGCTGGTGGGCGTGGTGTTTATCTAAGTGGCGGCCCAGGGAGCGAAAGTGGCGTCCACAGTGCTCACAGGTTTGGCGCATGGAGTCAATGGAAACCTTGCTTCTCAGGGCATTAGTGGCGAGGTTTCCCGTGCCGCCGGAACCGAGCGGAGCTGGATGTTTGAAGACAGGCTTAGCAGAAGAAGAAGAAGAGGAGGAAGATGAGTAGGGGGGAGAAGGTTGCGCCGGAGAATGGACTGAAGGAAGTGGACGGTTCAGATGGGGAACGTTGGAGGGAGACATTGGCGGGGAACGCCCACTTGGAGTCCAATTGGGGGTCTTTTTCTTTGAAGGTGTGCTCCGACGTTTCTTTCTCCGTCGAAGCGCACGTCCGCGTGGGCTGCAGTTGTCCTCATCTGCAGCATCTGAGTCACTCGCGTCAGAATGGGAGATCGGTGAGGAGGATGGGGAGAGGGACCAAGAGGGGGTGACATATTCCTGTTGCTGCTGTTGATGCCGCTGCTGCTGGGCTGTCAGAGAAAGAGGCTCTTCCTCCTGGAAGGGAAACACATATACTTTAAAGTATTAATAAAATGATAAAAATATACAAATGTGTGGAGGTTTCGGTTGAGTTCAAGGCTGGACACATTTATTTGTGCAGAAATAAATCAATGGTGTGACTGGAACCTCGGCTGTTGTGTTGACACCATGTAAAGCACATCTTGCTCTCAATCTGAAAGTTTTTTTTTCTTTTTTTTATCTTGTAAACAAACAGTTTCCTTCCATATTATTTATTATATGTGTGTGTGCTGTTTTGCCTCCATTAGTTGCTCCACTCCATCACTTCAAGCTGGATCTCACTAATCTTACAACTGACAGCTTTTCTCTCCTGCACCATGAGTGTATTATTAAAACATCAACAGCACTCAAGGAGAAAAGTTTCCAAATTTGACCACAAAAAGTTATAGATTTTACTGCTTATATATTATGTAATAATACAATACTTGTGGAAAAAGTATCATATGTGATGCATGTGTTTATTGTACAGCTTCTAAATTCCTTTAAAGCTCATAAATAATTTTCAAAGTAATTAAACTAAACTAAGGACTATATATAAGGCTGGGTTATTAATGAAAAAAAAAATGAATGAAATCTCCTAGATTCACAAATTTCAGGTAGTTTTAAGGGCTAAAAATAAAATGATACAGAAATAATTGCTAATGAACAGTAAAAGAAGTAAGCTGTTCAAAAAATTATGATATTGATAGCCTTACTATATATCAAACCATTAACTGTTTATATCTCAAACCATTCAAATCTTTAGCTCTTGCTATAAATTATCTTGCAAAACAGTAAAGTTCAATACAGACATCTTGGCTGTCATTGTTTATCCCTGAATAGAAAAATTAATCTTTTTATTAAGAGCTTATTGGTGCACACTTCAGGCTTCGGACAGATGCATCTGGGATTTATCATATATGCAACATTAAGTAAGTTTGGCCATGTGATGGACTGGAGACTTGTCCAGGATGTACCCTGCCTCTCCCCCAATGATTGCTGGGATAGGCTCCAGCTTCCCACTGGTCTGAACTGGATTAGGCAGTTAGGAAAATAAATGGATGGATGGCTGGCTGGATATGTTTTTGAGATAATTATTCAGTCAAGCTTTGGGTATAGCTTAAGTTTGTTAATTGGACTACTCCTCTTTGTCCCAATGCCTCTGCATGGTAGGGAAATCGTTCCATTCACACTGATGTTTTCTACACTGGATTTTGTGAAAAACACTCAACACGTTCTGCTGCTCCCAACTTCCTCTCTGGATGATCTTCACACGTCAGAGTCTAACAAAAAGAATTATCTCTAAGTTACTTGAAAGGCGATTTTGTCCAATGATGTTTTATTGTGAAAATCTTTTTTTTTTTTACCGACGTCTGGTTACGCTCTAAGTGAGCTCGAACTTACAGTGCTGCTTTTCAGTCACAGTTTCGGATAGACTTAGAAAAGAATTTAAAAATATGTGAATGTGATCAGCTTTACAGGGAATTCAGCTGTATTATATTATATACTTACAATCGATTGTTTCTTTAAAAAGATGGGTAATATCCCTTCTGGTTATTCTTTGATGCAATCTGCCTCTTTTGCAGTATACAGGACAGAAACTGCCAGTTTGAATCTGGTTGAGCATATGCATGCAGGAGGAATCAAACCCCAACTACGTTATCTTGATGTGGCAGTCCTGCTTTGCAAAGCTAAATCTACATGATTCCAACAGTTCAATAAGTTTTTTTTATAAGGCAAGTTTTGCTTGTACTAACACAATTATTTATTTATTTAATTTTATTTTAATTTTTAAATAAAACATAAAGTGTAAAACAGAATTCCTAATCTTACTTTCTGATCCAGAGGGACACGACATACACAATCCATTCAGAACAACAGGACTTGATAAAGTGACAGCTATACTTGATACTTGCTGCTTTTTAAAAGACAAGTATTTCATCTGACAGTGTGTTCTTAAAAACGGTGTCATTTTTATTTTACCTTTTTGATATTGTTGTTATTCTCAGCGTCAGAGTTACACTCGTTCTGTGCAGGAGACACCGTGGCCCGGAAGCCCTGTGGAACGAAAAGAACTTACATTAAAGCATATGATCATTAATGTATACCTTCACAGTCAGCTTCCAGCTGTCACTCAGGAGTAAGAGAACACCCCTGTATAGTTGCTCTTGAGTAAAGAGGCTGGTTAGAGCCACAAATCTGCTATTGAGAAACCAATAGAAAGCTGTGAGCAGAGGAACGCTTTCTGCAACTTTGTATTACTTAGAAGAAAAGACTGCCGATCCATTAGGCATAGACACCTACAATAAAAGCATACAGATGTGTTATTATTTGTTTTGTTTTTTCTTATACCAGTATAATATTGAATTTGAGAGGATACTGAGCAGCCTCGGCTCCAGTTTAACCTCTGATGTTAGTTTCTTAATTTTAACAATTCAATTTTCTGAAATGGATTCTGGCATCACTGTTTTACAGAGTAAATTGATCCAATCTAATGGGATCCATTAAAGGAACAGATGTCATGTAATAACCATGGTTACTGTTGCTAAAGTACTATAGGTAGAAAGAGAGCTGGAGCCCTGCCATCACCATGGTAACCCCATGCCTTGCTTAGCTTGTGCATGTAGAATGGCTGTGTGTGCAGTGGGTAATGAGAATGTGTGTGTGTTTGTGTGCATATGTGTGACAGATAGTGAGTGAAGCTTATCAGCAGTGTGTGAATACACATGTGGCAGTCTATGTTAAGTCATGAGATGCTCAGTGTATTTCTATACTTATGGAAAGCTACATTTCACATGCAGGGACTTTATTCTGGTACCCTTCTCTATTTTTGCCTATGGAAAATAAGAAATGCATGCTGACCCATGCCAAATCGACCCAATCAACAAGGAGGAAGTTTAGATTTTGGATGCTGTTGGGCAAAAAGCTCATTATTTACTCAACACTTTATACAACAAGCTGAAAGTTGGCTGTCAAGTATGTCTGGAGGATTAGAAAACACCTGTGTAATGTAGTCTCTGTGTGTTAGCCACGCTGTTTGCCATAAACCACAAATATACAGATTAAAAAACAAAAACAATGAACATTAAGATACATCATAAAAGATTGTTTAGGCCTGGGACAGAATTTATAGTCACTCAAAAACGTAATGTAAATGTAAACAATATAGATTAATATAAAACTGCCGTGTGGTCAAATTGTACTGTTGTCTGTTTGGTTTACTATTAGTGGAAAAAGGTTTCTATTTTTCCCTTTTTTTTTAAAAAATAAATTATTTCAAAAGAGGTTGATGAAATGCATGGAAATCTAACATGAAGCATTGATTCTGACATTGCTTCAGTTTCTTCTTTTTGTCTATGTTCTTCCAGGAAGATTAAGACCTTTCTGGCTCACTGACAGTTTTCAAGTGTTTTAACTTTCATAGTTCCTTTAGAAATATTGGAGAATTGCTTAATTATACTTGGCATAACATCAAAATGGTTAATGAAAAGTATTGGAACATAAATGGACAATGTAAAGAATTGTGGCTGAGAAAGCAGGAGACTGGTAAAAGGTTCTGATAAGTGTGACAACAACATTCACTGTATGCGTCTGTCTTTTACAACACTCACCAGATTCTCCCCCCACTCTGTCAGGCTATAGTCGACCGTGATTTCCTCCCCTTTGGTGATGTCTCGAATGGCAATAACAACCAATCGCACCTGGCTGCCACAGTGGACTTCTCGTATACGGCAGTTAGGGGAAGGAGGGCAGGAGCTGGCTGTTGGAGCAGGAGGGGAGGCTGTTGGAGCAGCTGGAGCTGTGGATGCAGGAGTCATGGAGAGGGCCTGAGCAGAAGCTGTGGTGGCCGGGGCAGGAGCAGGTACAGGAGTCGGGGTTGGGGCGGAGGAGGCAGCTGGAGCTGGTGTGGAGGCTGAGCAGGAGCTGACCTTAGATCCCACAGAGACTTTATCCTGGGTGTGCTGTGATGGACTACAGAGAGGTGAAGGAAGTGAGGGATGGAAGGAAAAAGGAAGTCACTACTTTGTCTCTTTCTTTGCTGAAATGTTTAGCTTGTTCACAGATTGATTCTCATCATCCATACGAAGTCAACAAAATCAGCACTAATTAGATTTAACTAATCAACACCAAACATTTAATGTTTTTTTCTTGCTTTTGCTATACATTGAAAGTCTAGATTTACCATAATAATTAAAATCCTTAAAAAAAAAAAAGAGAAGTTGAAAGGTGTCAATGCAACCATTTGTTAGACTGACTCAATTTGTAGACACTTACTACTAAATTTAATTGAACTATACTAAATAAATTATGAAATACAGCTTTAATATCTTTTAGATTGGTTATTTACTGGCCTTGCCTAACCTAAATATTAGGAGTGAGAATACTGAATATCAGAATTTTTTGCTACACAAGTTTAAAATTAATTTTTTTTTTTTTTTTTTAACAAAAAATTATTTTGTTAAATTTTTTCCCCCCAAATGAATAAAAATAATCCATTATAAAAATTTTGTCATTTTATTGTTTTTATTGATCTTTTTACTTGTCTTCTTGGGCATTATAGCAGCAGAATGATGGTCTGGCGACTGTGTTGTTTTTTCCAAATCGAAATCAAGAAATAATGACAAACAAAAAAGGTTTTGTACATTTTTTTTTTCGTTTTAAATCTACAAAAATCTGCAATATCAAAGAATCGAGAATCGCAATTTAAATTGAATCGGCACCCAAAATATCGGAATCAAATTGGGAAGAAAGTATATCGTCTCAGCCCTATTAAATACAGTTGTGCTCATATGTATTCATCCCCTTTCATTAAAGAAAAGGCTGAATTTACAACAGTCACTCAAATAACCAGAGACTTAAAAAAAGGAACTAAAAATTTGCAAAAAATATAATTTAGTAATATAAAACACTGTTTTTTTTTTATTTAATTGAGTTGAAGAAAAAAAACAAACAAACAAACAAATTGGTCCTGGACAAATTAGATAATTTTTCTGTTGAACAGTGGGACTAAATACCTGTCAACAGGTGCAGAAGTCTGACTGAGAGGAACAGAAAACACCTGACTGTAGCAGAAACATTAAAGGATTGTTAGACAAAATATTAGTTTATGAGTGATGTAATATGTAATACATTATCTTATTTGTTTGTTCTTTAAAAAAGTATTTCTATTGAACCAGAATTAGAAAATAATGTAATTAATTTAGTCAATTTCAGCTTATTTTTACAGGCAGCTGTTTTTTTCCTTCTTTAATGAAAGGGTATGAATAAATATGAACAAAACTGTATAGTCAAGGTTTATTCTGCCTCTTGGCTCCAGCTTTGTTCTTGCAACCACAACTTGAGAAATTTGAGAATCTAAAATCTAAAATTTTGGAAACTGTTGAAAAAGGGATATTTCAATCAAGATATAATTTCAAGGCCATGAGTTACTACTTTTTTTTACAAGCGATTTAAATCCCACAGCTGAAACAATAATGCAGCTAGTTTATGGATTTTTATTGGCTAACTAGTCATTTTGCACTTCAGGCACACACTCATCACAGAAAACACAGGAAGAAAAGCATTTGATGCAGCCTTAAAATTAAAAGCGATTTATATGGCTGCTGAATAAGGACATAGAGCTGCTGCAAGCTTGATGCAAGGTGTGGCTTATATTCAGGTGTGCTCAATGGCCTGGGAATTATGATATATGTACAGTATTAATGACAGTTTAATTGTATTTTAATCCATATGTAAAAATCCAAACATACAAACTCAAGCTATTACTTCAGGGCAGTGGTTTCCACTCCCACCCATCAAAGTGCTGATCATTTTCCATCCTTCTAACAAGTCAACTAAATGCTTCTTACATCTCAGCTATGAGATGTGTGATTATGTACAATAAATCTACAGGGCTGGTGGAACCTAAGAAAAAGGATTTAGGAGTGCCACTCTCGGACTGGTGGTGCATTCACACCAGGGTATTCCGCTAAACTCGGTACGATTGGGGACTCGGTTCAGTTGGGAGTTGCAGCATTCTTCCGGCCCGAGTTTGCATTCTCACTGCACTACACAAATAAGTTAAATCTTTTAAATAACATATTCTGCTTTGCACCAGAGGCAGCACTGAATCAAGAATTACAGAGGGAGAAGATGAGACATCGGTTAATGCAACACAACTTCCTGTCATTTGAGATCAAAATAAGGAGCTTCATCAGATCCCAGCGGTCCTGGGTTGGTCATATCAGAAATTTTATAACGTTATTCTCCAGCTGACCACAAGTTGTTTCTCCTGATCCCCCCAAAAGCAGAAATGTTTTGAATGTGTTAATACCCTACATTCAACACACAGTCCCCTTTCCTTTGTAGTCCACTTCCTGTGTTTCGTTCACTTGAAGTGGACAGAGACACCTGTTTGTAAGGGCGCATTCACATCAGCCTTTTTGATTCGAATCAGAGTTCGTTTGCTCGGAAAGTTCGCTTTGTTTGGAGAGCTGTGAATGCGCCAAATGAATTCTGATTCGGACCAAAGAAGCGGACTCGTCCAACTACAAACGCAGGTCTCAGTCTGTTTCAACTGGACCAAATACGGGAAGTACAAAAAAAGGTCACTTCCTGAATTTGATGTAGCATTGCATTGTGGATAAATACATAGCAATCACGTCAAGAGTCCTCTGCCTCGTCTGTTGTTCATACTGCGGTCATTGTTGCAGTATATTTCTACAGTATACTTGCATTAGACAAAATAAAAAACCCAAAACAGCAAAAGTTTTGTCTCCATGTTTAACTCACTACAGAGTTTTTTTTCTTCATGCGAGTCTTGTCATGTCTCTTGCTAAATACTAGCGCAGTGCCACCTTTGGTGGGAATGGGGATAAATTGTTTTAAAGGTTTGGTACGTTTGACCAAATTGCAGTGTGAACGCAATCTGGGTCAGCATGGATACACTTTACTTAGAACTGAGCCGAGTCCCCAATTGGGCCGAGTCTAGCAGACTATCCTGATGTGAACGCACCCTAAAAGGACCAGAGCTTGCTTCTTGGCACATTCACAATTCTCTAAAATTATCCAAGAAAGCGGACTGGGATTTAAATCAAAAGGGCTGGTTTGAATACACCCTAAGTTAAAGTGGAACTATTTCAGGCATTTCAGGCTAATTTATTTTTATTTCTGAGACCAGAAGGGCTGGGATTGATCGAGTTATTGTCACAAATGGCTTTATTTACTTCAGACCGACCCTCTCCGTAGGCTGTCAGATCAGCCTGTGGGCAAAACGAGTGGATTGAGACTCTTCCGCATTAAGCCCCGCCTCCCGCCACTGCACTACATTGGGAGCGAGCACCGCACCTGTTTTCGCCGTCATTGTAACATCTCATAAACAGAAGGATTAGGCTAATATGAACTCAATAAAAAAAAACAATATACAATGTCAACACATAACATACAGCCCTACATGTTGGAACCTGAATCAGACCCTGAAAACGAAGTGGAAAACAGCAACCCACAGCAACGAATGCAGCAGGATGTCTCTCTTTGGTAAACTCACCAGCCATCGTTGGAAATAACTTTATCCCACGTTTTCCACCCGCCTGATGTATTTGTACATGCCCTTGTTAACCAGTAGAAGGTAACCAATCACCAAACCTTATCCCCCGGGACGTGACAAAGATTTCCAAGTAGAAAAAACTCTCTAAAACTATGCGCTTTTCGTTGCCATGGAAACCGAACAGAAAGAGTGCTGGAACTCAAACTCAAACTCAAACATGCGTTTAGATGATAAAAAATAGTGCCGTTCACATGTCTGATGAGGATTCAACACTGTAACACTGTAGAAAGCTCAGAAAACTCAAAATACCATAATAGCACCCCTTTAAGATGTGCAACTGTTTATTATTTTCTAAAAAACAAAATGACAAAATAAATAGGATAAACATCAGTAAGTAACAGAAGGACATTAGTTTACACCGACCAGTTGTGAGGAGCAGGTTCGGTGCTGTAGGAAGGTCCGTCTGGTGCAGGCCGCTTGTTTTCTCCTGCGTCCTTCCGATCACCTGAAAGCACAGCAACAGTCAGTGTAAAAGGATTACAAAGTAGGGACAAACACACCGAATCATGCACGCATTAACACACACACACACACACACACAAAAAGGTTACAACCCCATCTCCCAGATCACTCTCTCTCACACACACACACACACACACACACGCACACGCACACACACAAAGAGGTGCACGTAGCAACACGTAGGTTGCCAGGCACACACATTCAGACGCACACACAAAAGTAGGTCACTCACTTACACAAAGTCCACCCCCACACCAATTACAGTTACACAAACAGATGCACACGCACACAACTCACAAATAAATACACACACAATCACAGCTGTTGGCCGCAAGAATATGACATGTGGATTTGCATGTCATACACTGAAACACGTGCACGCACGCACACACACACACACACCTGGGCTGAAGTTGTGTTCTGGCATGCTCTCTTCCTCTGTGTGTGTGACAAAGACTTTCACGGGTGTCCCTTTTCTTTTCCTTCCACAGCCACGCCTGCAGAGACAATCAATGTAATCAATCGGCCTACTGGCCAAACTTCACATCAGTCAGGTCCGGGAGTGATCAATAAGGTGATGGCTACCTAATGGATCAATGCATTCCCTCCCACATGAACAAATGAATTATGCAAACATAGCAATAAACAAATAAAAAAGGTAAAGTTTAGTTTAGGGTTTTAGATTTAACATGATGTAGCAGAGACGCCTGGAGGAGAGACAAACTAAAGAATGCGATGAGACCTTAAAACAATGTGGTTTTGAAACATTACTGTCTTTTAGAGCTAAAGGAAAATGGTAAAAAATACCCAGTAAGTTTTTATGTGGATGCTAGAAACATCCAGAGTTATAAATAAAAAGCAAATACCTTTAATTTCACAGAAATATGAAGAGATCTCCTGTTTGAGAACAAATTGTTTAAGTGTATGCAAAACCCCTTCCCATTTATATTCATAAATATGTCGCAGAAATGCGTAGCCTGGCATCTACATGTATGCATATGTCAGCACCAAACAAAAGAAGCAGAGACTAAGTTGATGATATGCTCCACGGCTCTGTAACAGGTCAGAAGCTCCACATGGTACCTTTTAATCTGAGACCTACTGATTAAAGAAAGCGAAAATAACCTGACACCAAATACCATCTATACAACTGGCATACACTGTTCTTTACTGCTGTGTGAGAATTTTTTTCTTTGTAGGGTGTGTGTTATGTACATTACAGCTTAAAAACTGCCACTGATCATATTGGACTTCAATGATTACAGGATGTAAATTTTCTTCATAATTAAAAGTGGACAGCCAAATACAATAAAAAAAATAAAATAAAATAATAACACAAACCTGCTCGCTGTGTCACCATTTGCACATTAACAGTTAAAAACTACCATGAGTCAAACTAGTATGGTTGGACAGAATCCAGCTAAATAGGACATGAACCTTAAAGTTACCTCCAAGTAAAAATGATGCCAGCCTTAGTATAATTTATCATTTTTAATTAGTATTTGCATATAGTATATGCAAGTACTTTGGCTTCTTATGAGCAGAGGCTTGAATGCAGCCACCTGGGTGAGACCAGACAGCACAAGTCAGATTATCTTCTTCAGACTAAATCCAGTCCAAAACAGCCACGCTCACAAAAGTCAGTCATCCTGCCTCTGCTGAATCTGGGCTAGTTCTGTTACCACAAATCTGATCTCAGTATCGTTTTCCTTTAATATATTTTTACTCAGACAACACTGGAGTCTTGAAACTAGGTCAGAGGAATACAGTGTTTCGGATTTAGAAATTCAATTCACTATAGTCTGTGTTTTTTTCATATCGACAATGGAGTAATATGAAAAAAGAAGAGAAATAAGAAAAGGACTGGAGATGGAGTAAAAAAGCAAACATAAAAGGACAAGCAGAAAGCAGCATGACAAAGTTAGTCATTCAGCGGAGATGTTAACGTGACACATGTAGCATGTAGCCGTGCTCAGCTGCGGACAACTAAACATAAAAATCTTGACTTTGAAAAATTTTAAAAAAGAAACATGATCAATAAGACATAAGGCGTGGTTTCAAGTTTGCTTTGG
>NC_136621.1:33130290-33137790 GCF_933228915.1 Telmatherina bonti
ACACATTCACTTTTTATATGCTTCTCCTCACACACACACACACACAGACACACACACACGTCCTTCATAGCCTCACACAATCCTTACACTCTTCTGCTTCACATATTAAATAGACCTTTATTTCTCACCCTTTCCCTCTAACACACATTCAATCAGTGTTGTTTTCCTCTTTCACTCCAACTCTGTCTGACACTCAAACACACATTAAAGTAAACACACACATACACACACACACACACACACAATTTGAAAAACACATTTTCCCTCCTCTCAAACACACCCCGTCTTCCCAACATACACACTCTTACTCATTCTCTCAACCACACACACATCCACTCAAACGCACAAGCACATACACACTCCAGTTCTCTTTGTCACACACTCCTTGCACACTGCGCTCCCCCTCCCTCTCCTCATCTCTGTCTCACTCGCACACACTCTTGTCACGCACACACTCTCTCCCCCTCCCATCCCTCACACACATATACACACACACACACACACTCCCTCCTCCTTCCTCTGCTCTAGTATACACACTCACACACACACACACACACCCATAAACACACGTATACACACACACGTACACGCACACAGCTACTCCTTTCTCTCTCACGCTCTTCCCTCCCTGTGTGTGTGTGTGTGTGTGTGTGTGTGTGTGTGTGTGTGTGAGTGTGAGAGAGAGAGAGAGAGAGAGAGAGAGAGAGGGTGTATGTGTGTGTGGTGTGTGTCTTTAACACTCACACAATCACACACGTGAGCGCGCACTTACAGGCAGACACGCACATAGGGTAGTTTTGACAGTATGTTAATGCCAACATCTTCTCAACTTTGGGGCAGTGAACATTTGCACGTCTTTCTACAAAACTTTGCTTGTTTGCAGTTAAACTCACACCTTGTTTTTGCATATTTAAGGGTTTTACCTGAGAAAGTTCGCAGTTGTGAAGTACATGTCATGTCAGAAAATAGATGAATTGCATCTATTTTATCTTAGTTTAGAATCACCATACATCTAAAAAATCATACACTCGGTTAAATAGGTGAATCTTGTGTCACACAAAACAGACGCAAACTTGCGCACGCGCGCACACACCTCTTTGGGTCCGCATTGTAAGGTGGAATTAACGTTTAAAAGCAAGCTAGGGTGAAGCAAACAAGCGAGTTTATTACATATTTACATTCAGTCCGACGTTTGCTAAAAGACTAACTGGACAAAAAAAACACATAACAACAACTTTAGCTCCATCAAAAACACCCTAACAGGCGCGCACACACCCCTCCGAGTCAGGGGGAGGAAAAACAGTATCATGAAACAATTTCTTTCATTTCATGGTTTTGCACGTCAGAGGTAAATGACTTACCCTCGTGTTGGCTGTGTCTGTTTGACACCTTCTACGTCGCTATGTAGGTCTCGGCTTTCGAAGAGCGAGCGTACGGTCTCCGCCATGTTCGCGCCGGCAGTCGCTGATCTTCCGCCGCCACACCGTTCAGACTCTCGCTCTTCTCTCCGGCCGCTCCACTGGCTCACATCAAGGTTATTCCAGCCGCTACCATCGCAGCTGAGCGGAGGGGTCCGCAGCGCGCTCAGGCAATCAAAATAGTCCCCTGAGCAGTGTAAAGAGCTCTGCGAGTTAGCTATGACCGGGCACCACAACGCTATTAAAAAAAGGTTAAAAATTTGGTGTCGATATAAAGCTGAGTGACATTGTTAATAAATAGAGAGATGTATTCCACCCCTGCGTAAGAATGGACGCGCTCACCAAGCAGATGAAAAAAGTAGACCGTTTCTCTGGAGCGTGATTAACTCTGCAACTAGTATAATAATTTGTTTAAATATAAGAGATGAAATCAGATATTAAGGCGAATTAGATTTTTCTAACAGTTGAAAAAAGCAGATAAACTGAAGAAATTTTTGCACACTTCACATCATCAACAGGTTTAACAAAGTTGCCTACCAGTGATTTTACAGTTTATAGCACTGGAGAGGTTGATATGTGCTTATGTTTTTACATCGTATATATATTGGCTGTCATATATTGATATCTACCTTTACTTGTCCAACTATTTAATTAATAAAGAACAATTTGAACATGTGCATTCACATTTGCAATAAACAAGCATTTACATAAAGGGTAAGACTATTGGTATAGTAAATGAAACTGACAGAAAATTTAATCTTTAAACAACATGCCCATTTTGAAACATACTTTGTAACTTAAAGAAGTAAATTTGTAAAAACAGAAATGGTCATCCTGACAGGGTGAAGTGGCAAAGTTTTTGTGTAAACATCACATATGTCAAACATAGTATAATGTGACCTGATCACCATTTTGGGGCAGCACCACTGTGGTAGTATGAATAGATAACAGTTTTGAAGTCAATAATGTTCCTTGGCCTGTACAAAAATAGTAAGTACACTGCAGCTTTCAATTAAGTCATCAGTAAAAAAATCTTCATTACTGCAAAAGACTCATTAAAATGAATTATGTTGATGTTATTTCATCCCGCAGGTTGAATTAAGAAAAGTTTAAATTAATATATATATCAATATACATACACACACACACACACACACACACACACACACACACACACACACACACACACATATATATATATATATATATATATATATATATATATATATATATATATATATATATATATATATATATATATATATTAGATAGATAGATAGATAGATAGATAGATAGATAGATAGACAGACAAACACTTATATTCCAAATAAAGATAATATACTGTATATGATTTAGTCCACAAATGTCACACTCATCAATGTTTAAGTGCAATCTGTGCACTTACACTTACCAGCCACTTTATTCATACCTTTCTGCTCCCTGGTTGGCCCCCTTTTGTCACCAGACATGCTGAAGTTATTGGTGAACAACAAGGTGTTTGAAACAAACATCCTTATAGTTTCTTATTGCCATCACACAGTTGCTGCACATTTCTCGGCTATGCATCTGTTATGAAAATCTTCCTTTTTAACACATCCCAAAGCTGCTTAATTCATGTTTTTTCTATCAATTTTTTACTCTACCATCTTAATGCTACAGCTGAAATTGAAAGTCATTAGACTAGATAACATTTGCCAAATCTATTCTTCTTGTGCAATAGGTAAGTCTGTGTGAAATTTGTCCTCAATTTTCTGTTCTTTGGTGACAGGAGTGGCACAAGTGCTCCCCTTCTGGTTCAAGGTTTGATATGTTTGTGTGTTCAGAGATGACATTCTGCAAACCTATGTTGTAACCAGCAAATTACATAATCTCTAACCAGTTTGCCCATTCTCCTCTGACCTCTGACATCTACAAGGTATTTTCATCCAGATAGTGCTGTCTAATGGCTATTTTCTCCTTTTCAGAATATTTTCTGTAAACCCAAGAGATAGTTGTGTGCAAAAATCCCAGTAGATGGACAGTTTCTGAGATACTCAGATCAGCCTGTCTGCCACCAATAACCATGTCAAGATCAAAGTCGCTTAAATGCATTTTCTTCTTTGCTCTGATGCAAAACCTGAACTTCAGCAAGTCATCTTGAACGCACCTCTATGCCTCAATTCATTGAGTTGCTAAACTGTTTTTTAGAGTGTCCAGTTGGGTCCTTAGGCTGAACAAATGTCTGTTTGATGGTGTGGTTGTTTTCAAAAACAGTCCATTCACAAATGAATTTCCAGGTCATAATTACTTACGTACCTAATAAAGTGATGGATGAGTGTTACTGTTTTCTTTGTTTTTTTCTTTGTTTGTTTTGCTCTACTTCTCTGTGTTTAATCATTTAATTCTGGAAATTTGTCAAAAAACATTTTAGTGGGTCAAATGTTTTTCTTACTGCTTTATTGTTTAAAAAAATACTGGGGATGTTACCTTTTTTGTCAGACACAGCCACAACTCTTATTGCCAGTAGCTGCATTAAGTGGATACAAATTCTTAGATAGCTCTCAACAGCAAAGGGATCATTAGCTTTTAACTACCTTGCCATGAACCAAAATGAGTCACAATAACAGATGTGTGTGCAGGATAATTATGTACAAGTGTGTAAGTGCATGCATATGTGGTGTCTTTTGTAAAGTATGTGGAAATATAGCACATTAATTTCAAGTGTGATGTTTTTTTTAAACTACATAATGTTTAGCATTTAATAATGTTCAAGAAAAAAGTACGAGGAAAAAATGCAACCTGTTTTTAATTTAAAATAGGCCAATCATCTTGTCTGTCTAAAGGAATACTGTGTGGCTTTCTGCCACTAGGGGGTCTAAACCTGTAACTTCCCATGGGTCACATGACACTGTTGCAAAATTAAAAACACTCACTTAAAGCTAAAACTGCCCCAAAAACATTATTATAAATTATAGTTTTGAGTACCAATTGAAGCAGTGACTTTTGTACAACTCATGTCCAGAAGTTATTGTTAACGTCAACATTAGCTTTTGGGACATTAGTACTGTTTCCTGTTGAACAGTATATAAAAACCATAAATCTTAACCAGGCTAGTTACTAATCTTTCTCCTGTTTTTCTGTTTATTTCTTATGTATATACATGAATTATAGGAAAAGCATTTATTGCATACAAACCAACCCAACTTGTGCGAAATGTTTGGGGAGTCACGTTAGCTTTGGTCAGTAGCAAATTAGTTTCAGCTAGCCACATTTAGCTTCAACTAAACATCAAAATAAAGACACAGACATATACTGCGACCTTTTGCACCTCCTCAGCCACTTACTGCTATTGTTTTGAATACGCTGGCTCAACGATGTGAAGAAGTACATCAAATTTTGGTACAATTGCACAACAGGCAAACAGTTAATTTGCCATTCGATAATACTGAAGCCAACAGAAAGTGGGTTCTGCATCCACACCGTTCTTTCATCAGACTCCAACGAGCGAATTCTTTGCCAAGGCCAACTCACAACTTCCTCAGACACCGTTTTCACCTTTTCACTTCATTCATCCATGAGAAACTTTCATTCAGAGAGGAGGAAAAAGCAGGACAAAGCAGAACCCTCTGTGTTTATAGAGGAGAAGCCGTAAAGCAAAGCGCTCCAGGTCACATGATCCCATGAGAGATGGAGCCACTCCTGCAACGTTACAGTGTCTGGTTTCAGAAGAAAGCAGCCCCCTTAGAGCACTAACATGTGTCAAGTACTGGATATGGATCCCGAGAAATAATCCACTATTACTCACATCAAGCTAGTGTTTGGGTCAAAAGTTACACAGAATCCCTTTAAATGAAAATTCAGCTCAGATCATTTTAACATTGTTAGAAGATTATTTCAAGAACACAAATTTCAATCTGCTCTAATTTGAAACTCCCATAGGCCATTTATGTATACTGCATTTTCTGTGCCATGATGGTTGCCTTTTTAAAGGGTCGAACTAGATCACCACCCTGAAGGGCTCATCAATTTATAAAACAAGAAATTTTATTGAAAAATAATTCCTCAGAATATTAAACCAAGAAGAGACATCTGTGTAGATGGTCACTGGAACTCACATCTGTAGCAGCTGCAGCCCAGGAGTCAGAGCAGTTGCCTACCAGCAGAAGGGTTGGTGCATCGATTCCTGGCTTCCCCTGATAACGTGAATGTGTGATAGTTAAAGCACTTAGTATGAATCCATAGAAGTGCTGCGTGAGTGTGACTGGGTGCATGTAGTGTAAAAGGGCTTTGAGAGGTCAAATACTACTAGAAAAGCACTGCAAAAGAACTGTCCATTTATCCAGCATTGACTGAGTCTTATTGAGTCCATAAAGTCTTGTTTCTTGGAGGAATTTTGCTCTCATCCATATGAGCTTTGGAAGTTCTCATAGAGATAGTAGGAATCTGTTAAATTAGTGATCCTCAATCCTGGTCCTCGAGGCCCGGTGTCAGCTGGTTACAGGTTACGGCTGCAACACACCTGATTCAAATCAATGTGTGTTTAGCAGACATGAGCAGATCTGGTCTGAGTCTGTGACAGGCATTTTCCAGCACGGTCCAGCAGGTTCCTCAGTCTGTAGAATAAATATTTCCTCTTATTCTAGTTTTTGGGGACTGTTGTTTCAGCTCCAATACTTAGGTATTGAATGTGTAGACAACTGCAAAGCTAATAGCTCACAGAGTGCAGCATCTATAAATGCATTATAGATTGATAGATAGATAGATAGATAGATAGATAGATAGATAGATAGATAGATAGATAGATAGATAGATAGATAGATAGATAGATAGATAGATAGATAGATAGATAGATAGATAGATAGATAGATAGAGATGCATAGCATCTACACCTGATTGACCAAACAAAGCTGCACACATGCAAACTCAAAAAGCAGAGAGTGGATTTCCACATAAAATCCAGTGACGTAATATCTTAACTGGTGAAGCCTGCATTTCATTTTCATGCTCTTACTTTACCTTTTTTTCACTTTAGTTTTGTTCCCTCTGGCTTGATTGCTAATTTTTGTGAAATCCATTTTATGTCGTTCAGCAGGTGTTGGAACATTACTGTGTCTAACTGTAATATAATCCCTAGTATTTACCCTGTTGCGCACTGAGGACAGTTCAGTACATCTGGATGCACAGATAAACCTGGCCTTTATGGAGTTAGCATGTTCTTGTGTGTGCACCAGTCCAAGAGATGCATTTTTGGGTAACTGGCATCTCTAAATTGGCTCTAGGAGTAAGTGTGAATAGTTGTTTGTGCAGTGGGCTGGTGACCTGTCCATGTTGCACACTCCCTTTGAGTAGTAGCTGCTGGGATGGGTTCCAGCCCCCTTCAATTCTGCTTTGGAATAAGTGGGTATAGAAAATGGACGGATGCTGGAAAAAGCCAGAAAAATATTAAAATCACTCATTTGTCACAAAGCACACCAATCTTTATTTCACACAAATGTGTAACAGGATAAAACTACATCATCATAAGTAACCGAACATAAAAATGCTTTTTACAGGTTTGAGCTTAAACTGATAGACATGTTAGACTAACTTTGATGTATTAGAAACATTTAACCTTGACGTGGCGACTGGTGATCTTTTACTCTGACAGCATTAGCTAAAAGTACATGTTAATCACCGAGTACCTCAGAGTGGAAAAAAACATACAAGTCAGAAACTGCTGCCAAAGTATCTCAAAGCTGCTTTGTCAGTTCCACTTGGTCATGCATGGACGACCCAATAATTATTGTTTTCAGAGTTCAGGGTTAAAGTTGACAAAGAGAGAATTTTAAGCCAAATGATGACAGAAACCATGAGTGAAATGGGGGGGGAAAGAACAAAACATTGTCTGATATGGGACTCATAAGGGACTCAAAACGTGGTATCAAGCTAAATGGAGGAGAAAAGGATCAACAACTTAAGTTTAGTTTCCATGGTAGCGCTGTGATGGACTGGCAACGTGTCCAGGATGTATCCCTGCCTGATAGCAGCTGAAAAAGGCCCCTGCAACCCTGTTTTGGAATGAATGGGTTTCATCCAGGGGTCTCCAACTCTGGTCCTCGTGGAC
>NC_136621.1:33142790-33152790 GCF_933228915.1 Telmatherina bonti
ATGCACATAAAGAAACCACTGTGAGCGTACTGGTAAAGCAACTGCTGCATATGACTTTGAAGAGTTGTGGATTTTTATATACTCAGCCCATAAACACCTAGCCCATGAGAAAATGATCAGATAAATTCAATTTTTTGAATATGAGGTCTTTATTTGTCCTTAAATACTATTTATCACAATTTGATTCGTCAAAATGTTTATAGTGTAATTTTCTACTTTCTATTGTCTGTTAAGGGTAGAAGACAATAATCCGATTGTGTTCCACATAATTTTGAGCAGCATTTGTCCTATAAAGTGATGCCAAATGTCTCAGAAACTACACTGCTAAAAATAAAAATAAAAATAAAGAGATCACTAAAGTAAAACGTAGATCTGAATGAGTGAAATATTTTTATTAAATACTTTGTTCTTTCCAAGGTTGAATGTGCCGACAAAATCACACAAAAATTATCAATGAAAATCTAATGTATCAGCCTAAGGTCTGGATTTGGAGTTAAATTCAAAATAAAAGTGGAAAAACACACTACAGGCTGACCCAACTTTGATGTAATATCCTTTAAACAAGTCAAAAGGAGACTCATAGTGTGTGTGGTCTCCGCGTGCCTGTATAACCTCCCTACAATGCCTGGGCATGCTCCTGATGAGGCGGTCAATGTTCTCCTGAGGGAACTCCACCCAGACCTGGACTAAAGCATCCGCCAACTCCTGGACAGTCTGTGGTGCAACTTGGCGTTGGTGGATGGAGCGAGACATTATGTCCCAGATGTGCTCAATTGGATTCAGGTCTGGGAAACGGGCGGGCCAGTCCATAGCATCAATGCCTTCGTGTTGCAGGAACTGCTGACACACTCCACCCACATGAGGTCTAGCATTGTCTTGCATTAGGAGGAACCCATGGCCAACCGCACCAGCATATGGTCCCACAAGGGGTCTTAGGATCTCATCTCGGTACCTAATGGCAGTCTACCTCTGGTGAGCACATGGAGCCCTCCAAAGAAATGCCACCCCACTCCATTACTGACCCACTGCCAAACCGGTCATGCTGGAAGATGTTGCAGGCAGCAGAACATTCTCCACAGTGTCTCCAGACTCTGTCACGTCTGTCACATGTGCTGTGTGAACCTGCGTTCATCTCTGAAGAGCACAGGGCGCCAGTGGCGAATTTACCAATCTTGGTGTTCTCTGGCAAATGCCAAACGTCCTGCACAGTGTTGGGCGGTAAGCACTACCCCTACCTGTGAACATTGGGCCTTATACCACCCTCATGGAGTCTGTTTCTGACTGTTTGAGCAGACACATGCACATTTGTGGCCTGCTGGAGCTCATTTTGCAGGGCTCTGGCAGTGCTCCTCCTGTTCCTCCTTGCACAAAGGAGGTAGCGGTCCTGCTGCTGGGTTGTTGCCCTCCCACGGCTTCCTCCACGACTCCCGATCCACTGGCCTATCTCCTGGTAGTGCCTCCATGCTCTGGACACTACGCTGACAGACAGAGCAAACCTTGCCACAGCTCGCATTGATGTGCCATCCTGGATGAGCTGCACTACCTGAGCCACTTGTGTGGGTTGTAGACTTTGTCTTATGCTACCACTAGAGTGAAAGCACCGCCAGCATTCAAAAGTGACCAAAACATCAGCCAGAAAGAACTAAGTCATCAAATCAGAACTGAGAAGTGGTCTGTGGTCACCACCTGCAGAACCACTCCTTTATTGGGTGTGTCTTGCCAATTGCCTATAATTTCCACCTGTTGTATATTTCATTTGCCCAACAGCATGTGGAACTGATTGGCAACCAGTGTTGCTTCCAAAGTGGACAATTTGATTTCACAGAGGTATGGTTGACTTGGAGATACATTGTGTTGTTTAGGTGTTCCCTTTATTTTTTAGCAGTATATATATATATATATATATATATATATATATACACACACACACACACACACACACACACACACACACACACACACACACACACACACACAGTCTATGGTCAATGAATATGAAATTAAATTAAATGAAAAATACTTTATTAATCCCCAAAGGGAAATTCAGTATTGTAGTAGATAATAATAATTAATTTGAGGAGGTCTTGTTCCGGAGGCTGATGGCTGCTGGCAGGAATGATCTTCTGTATCTTTCAGTCTTGCATCGGACCTGAAGAAGCCTGTCACTGAACACACTTTGTTGTTTCATCACTGTGTTGTGGAGAGGGTGTGAAGAATCCTCCATCATCTTCATCAGCTTGCGCAGCATTCTTCTTTGGACAATCAGCTCCAGCGGCTCCAGAGTTACTCCAAGCACAGAACCAGCTTTCTTGATCAGTTTGTTGATTCTTTTCAAGTCTCTGGTTCTGATGCTACAACCCCAGCAGATGGCTGCAAAGCTGATTGCACTCTCCACAACAGACTTATCAAAGAAATGCAACATCTTGGTGCAGATGTTAAATGATCTCAGCTTCCTTAAGAAGTACAGTCTGCTCTGACCTTTCTTGGAGATGTAGTCAGTGTTGCATTTCCAGTCCAGTTTGTTGTCCAGCTGAACTCCAAGATACTTGTATTCCTCCACCACCTCCACCTCCTCTCCCAGGATGGAAACAGTGCTTTGTTTGTTCTTGTTCCTCCTGAAGTCAACAATCGTCTCTTTTGTTTTGCTGGTATTTAATATGAGATGATTGTCACCGCACCATTTAACAAACTGACTGACCAGTTCTCTGTACTCTGCTTCTTGTCCATCACTGATACACCCCACAACTGCAGAGTCTTCAGAGTATTTCTGCAGATGACAGGACTCAGAGTTGTACTGGAAGTCTGAGGTGTACAGTGTGAATAGGAATGGCGAGAGTACAGTTCCTTGTGGTGCACCAGTGCTGCTGACCTCCATCTCAGACACACAACCTTTCAGTCTCACAAACTGTGGTCAGTTTGTGAGGTAGTCATAGATGCAGGTGGTTGTGGATGTATCCACCTGGAATTTATGGAGCTTCTCACATAACAAATCAGGCTGAATGGTATTAAAAGCACTTGAGAAATCAAAGAACATGACCCTCAGAGTGCTGCCTGAATGGTCCAGATGAGAGTGTGCTCTCTGGAGCAGGTATATGATGGCATCTTCAACCCCAAGTCCATTACGACATGCAAACTGTAATGGGTCCTGAAAGGTGTTTACTTGCTTGTTGAGGTGAGCCAGTAAGAGTCTCTCCAGGACTTTCACGATGTGAAATGTCAAGGCAGCTGGTCTGTAGTCACTTGGTTCAGCTGGTTGTGTTTTTTTAGGCACTGGAATAAGGCAGGAGGTTTTCCACAGCACTGGGACTCTATTTTGTCTCAGACTGGTGTTGAAAAGGTGCTGGAGAATCGGACATAGTTGTTTTGAGCAGGTCTTGAGAACTCTGGGACTGACACCATCTTGACCTGCAGCCTTGTTTTGGTTCAGTTTCTCAAGTTGCTTCATAACCTGTTTGCAGGAGACAAGGTGGAGGTCTCAGGATGTCCTGATGTGGAGGGAGATGAAGCTGTATTCTGGTCCATGACTGAGCTGCAGGGTGACAGATTGGAGGTGTGACAGGAAAGCAGTGGGCTTATGGAGGGTGTGTGGTCTGTTGGGCTGGAAGTAGGGGGTGAACTGAACCTGTTGAAGAATATTTCAGCTCATTAGCTCTGTCCAGACCTCCATCAGGCTGGTCCTCCTTTAACTTGAAGCCGGTGATCTTCTTCATTCCAGACCACACATCCCTCACGTTATTCTGCTGGAGCTGATTTTCTAACTTCTTCCTGTAGTCCTCCTTGCACTTCTTAGTTTGTGTTTTAAGTTGTTTTTGTGTTGCCCTCAATAACTCCCTGTCTCCATCGCTGAAGGCTTTCTTTTTGATGTTCAGCAGCTTTTTCAGGTCACTGGTGATCCAGGGTTTGTTATTGGGGAAGCACCTCACTGTTCTTGTTGGGACAGTGCTGTCCACAGAGAAGTTTATGTAATCTGTCACACATTCAGTCATGGCGTTGATGTTGTCTCCATGAGGTTCACAGAGGATGTTCCAGTCTGTAGCCTCAAAGCCTCCTCTAAGAGCATCTTCAGCAGACCAGATTTTGAGGGTCTTTGTGATGACTGGTTGCTGCTCAACGATGGGCTTGTAGGTGGAGGTGAGAAGCACCAGATTATGGTCAGAACTTCCTAAAGGAGGCAGGGCAAAACAACTGTATCCATTATTCATGTTTGCATAAATGAGTCCAAGAGCTTATTTTCTCTGGTGGAGCAGCTGACAAACTGCTGGAATGTTGACAGAATTGCAGAGAGGGAGATGTTGTTGAAGTCTCCGGAGATCGCCATGAATGAGTTTGGATGCTGTGTTTGTAGCCAGGCAACGACGGAGCTGATGACGTCACAGGCTGTATCTGGTGTTGTACCAGGTATTATATAAACCGCTACCAGAATAACACAGGTAAACTCTCTGGGTAAATAATATGGACGAAAGCTCACAGCTAACAGTTCGATGTCCCTTGTGCATGTCTTCTCCTTGACAGTAACATGTCCAGGAAGACACCAACGCTGGTTAACCAGCACTGCAATTCCACCACCCTTTAGCTTTCCACTGTGCTGTCTACTGCGGTCTGCATGGGCCATTTTAAAGCCTGGTACAGACACATTATACTCAGGGATGTGTTCATGCAGCCATGTCTCGGTGAAGCACATAATACTAGACTCTGTATTCTTTCTGAGACCTTGTTAGCATCTCGAGCTCGTCTGTTTTGTTAGCTAGCAATCTCACATTACCCATGACGACGGTCGGGAGAAATGGTTTAAATCTCCATCGTTTCCTTCACTCTCTGACTCCTGCTCTGCATCCTCTTCTCTTTCTTTTCAACTCCATCGGGATTTGATGTGTTGTTTCGCTGATAATCCTGATTTGGGAGAGGTTAATCCGTTGATCCCGATTGTAAACAAGTCTTTCGTTGCCATGGAGACTCATCATAACAAGC
Source organism: Telmatherina bonti (assembly GCF_933228915.1). NCBI lineage: Eukaryota > Metazoa > Chordata > Actinopteri > Atheriniformes > Telmatherinidae > Telmatherina > Telmatherina bonti. The sequence goes on from NC_136621.1 coordinate 33,147,759, forward strand.
CTTGAAAGAGCAAAAATATGCAGAAAAATCTTCCTTGCAACACACCCTCCGAACAGGCATGAAATCCTCAGAAAAAAAAAACCTAATTTGAGGTAATATCTATGTGAGAAGACTTTGCACATTAAAAAAAAAATCAAGATAGCAAGTCAGAGCTACTATAATTTGCTGCCAACAGACGGCGCAATCTAGAATGGAAAGATGAGTGTATACAAGGAGTGTTTTCATTGTGTGTCTCTTTTCATTCTCCTTTTTCCAGTTTTTACAATAACACAAAATGTTAACATTTCACTCACATGAGAAAAAAGCAACAAGAGGATTCAGTAGGAGCCATATTGAAACCACAGACTTTCTACAGAGTAGAAATAAGAATAAATCCATTCATTCCAAACAATGGTCCAAATCCAGTTTGAGACCAGTACCTAATTACATGTGTCAAGGAAGTGGTGGAGAAAATGTTTTTGCCAATATTCACCTATTTTAGAGAACTTTATGCAAAAACTACTGGATGGATTTTAATTGTTTTTGTTTGGTTTCCTGAGAGTTGGTCTTGTTCCAACTTATGCATGTAATTGCACTAAAACTGGTCAGGGTTATCGGGCAAAAAAGACAGGAGAAGTGCCCAACAGGTTTCACAAGATATCAAAGATAGAGCTGAATCTGGATCTAAAACAGGAAAAAATCACTGCAAGGAAACAATCTAAGATATAAATATGCAATGAACACAACAATACAGCCAATACATTGTGGATTCATTATAATTTTTTTTAGGAATCACTAATATATATATATATATATATATATATATATATATATATATATATAAAAATGGATGTAGGCCTACATAGGGTGCAAATCACAACATGGGTGGAAATGAGTGCTTTTCTAGTTCTATTTTGGATCAACTCAAAAAGCTTAGCGTTTTAGGCAAAATTTTCAGACACCAAGGAGATGTTTGGACAGCCTAACTAATGTGTCAGTCAAGAGGAAACTTAAATAAAACCTTGTTGACTCTCCTCCATGGTGAAGAAACTTGAACTCTGGAAGATATATACACACATTTGTATGACAGTGACTGTTACTGCTCAGCCATTAAGATGCCAAAAATGACAAAAACACTGACACAGATCACACCTGAATTAACGGCTTTGGCTGAAGGAAGATATTATTGAACTTTTAATGACGAGGGTGTTGGTCTCGACATCATTTGATAAACTCCTCCTCTTTGCGTCTAGCATCTGGTTTTCAAATCACTATAGTCACCTGCTGGTGTAGCAAATAAAAACTTGCTTCAGATATAGAAAGATAAGTGTAAAATACATTAAGTTAAAGAACATAATCATTCAAAGCAAAATAAAATTATTTTTTTAGTAGAAGCTCAACAGCAGAGCTTTATTGGGACGTATAAAAAAAAAACAGTGGGTGTACTGCTGTGCGAGTCCATCCACAACTCACACACTGCAGCACAAAATATACAAATTCCATAAGAACCCTTCTCAATATTAACATTTTTTTTATTTTTTACTTTTAATGTCACAAACACCTTGTTTCTTAAATCAATGGTCCAGACTCAGGTGTACAGAGCAATTGTATTTCTGCTGCCATCCAAAACTAACATTCAGTTTACAAAAGCATGAAAAACTGTTTCAACAACCCTGTATCACCCAAACATACTTTCAGTGCACCTGCAAATAGCTGATCAGGTCATGAAGACACATCTTAAAACTGTATGATAATGCCATCCTGTTGTCATGATTCCTGCTTATCATTTTAATGAATTTAATTGTTAATCTAGTTAAGTCTTCACTATACCTGATCTAATCCTATCTACATTATCTTTTCCTTCTCAATGCCGAGGTTTCATGCATTTTTAAAGTCTGACTGAGGCTAATTAAATTAGAAGTGCATCTCAAATTAGACTGACGGGTAAGAGTAACACATGGGGGTAAATCCTGATTAATTTACCTTTTACATAGTCTCAATTTAACCAAGTGCTATGTTGATTGTTGCAGCTGCCCCCTCTGATATATAATAGATGACTTCACAGGCTTAATGTCCTTTTACTAATGAGCAGACCACTTTAATTTTTTTTACCATAGCTATGTTGGTGTGCTCCAAAAGTTACAGTATTTTGATTAAGTAGTTATAAATATTTTAAAGAAGTAAATCTATCTGAAATTAATGAATGTACATCAGTATTTTCTTTTCATTGGTATTACATTTTGAGGGATTTTTAATTTATTTTCCATTGCAAAGCATTCATAATTATTCTACTGATATTTCAGTGTCATAAAACATGACAAAACAAAAACATATGTAAAAAATTGAGATAAAGAGTAATACAGAGGAAAATCAAGAAACAAAAAAAAAAAAAAAAAAAAAAAAAAGTAGTAACAGCTATCGGTAAATACTAGAGGGTGCTGTTTCCTCTTTCCCTTGTTCAGATAAACAGTTCTGTGCTAAGAATGGGAGCTGCAGCAGTAGAAAGAAAGGGGAAAAAATGAGCATTTGAGATGCTCCAGTTTTCACAAGATTGTGTTCCTTGCTGACTGTCTCATCAGTCACCTACAGTACATCATGGCAGTAACAACAACTTTTTCAAACAAGTGGTACAAGCAAGAGGTAAAGCTTCTTAGGTATTTAAAGTTAAAAAGTAAGTAGAGACGTTTGTTTCTTTTAGAAAGAAAGAAAAAAAATTCATTTGAACTCTTCATAATGTCTTGGTTTTACTTTTCAGTGATAAACAATAAATAAATAAAGCCACATAAAGTCTATTGTTCCAAGTTTGTGATTAATGAGTAGCGCTGTCTGTATCTGGACCCAGTCTTTCAACATGGACCTGCGCCTCCCTCAGCTGGCTCCTATCATCTTCCTACCTATCAGTCAGCGCCTCACACAAGCCCCAGCCTAACACCTTGTTCCCCTGTCATCATCTTAGGCTTTTTCTTTCACATTTTTCCTCTTTGTCCTGACGCTTTCCTCACGTCTCCGTCTCATCTCCGTGTGTTTCTCGTGCTTCTGACTCGCATGGCCCTTCTTTGGTCTTTGGCAACACTTGACAGCAGCTCTTGCAAGGTGTTGATGGCATTCTTGGTCCAGTGGTCCACCTCATTAAAGACTCTGTACACCCAAAGCTTCAGCTCAAACAGAGCGGTCGGACCGTCTAACTGCCAATGAGAAGACAAGAGCAGCTCCGTCTCAGCTTCTTATCTTCGCACTTCCTCTTTTACTAATGCATCTGTTGACATGCGGACCTACCTGCAAGCCCTCCAAGCTCGGAGTCAAGATTGTAGTGCCGTCTGCAGCTTTGACGAGCTCTCCAGTGCTGATTAAGAGAAATGACAATCTGTCGTTTACTGTCCTCCTCTGCTTCTCATACTCACCCTCCTCCTCACAACCCAGCTCCTCTTCCTCTTTAGTGATGGCTCTCTCCAGCAAGCTGCGGCACTGCAGCAAAGCAGAGTGGAGGCGCCAGAGCTTGTCTCTGGCGTCCAGCTGGGAGGAAGGAGAAGGCACAGACACCAGACGGCCGTCAGCCACATCTGCAGAGAAACCTTCCCTCTTTCTCTTGAGGACCAAGACAAAGTAGAGAGAAAACAAGGCAACAACAAGGAACAAATGTGAGATGTGGGATGATGATAGTCAAAGAATGATGTCAACAAGTTAAGAGCGGGGGTGGGGATTAAAGATGTTTTTAATCAAACCACACTGACGTAACTTTTGACATGTTTAGCCTTATAAAATGAGGCAACAAGCAATTCTTTTACTATTTGATAAGCCTTTCGTTGGACTCAATAGAAGTACTTGTTTTCAACCCGGCTCCAGTAGGGCCTTAGAAAGTGAAGAAAAAAGTTTGCATGAAGTTAAAGTAGCTCAAACATCCCAGAGATTTAAGCAAAAGAAAAAAGAAAAACCTTTATTACTTAATAATTAATGATGTATGATGCTACATGAAAAGGGACTTATTTATTTAGTTGCCAAGAACTTTATGTTTAAACTTGCTTTCAAGTTTAAACTCATGTTTGTAGAATAAGAATAAGACAAAGACTCAGAAACGGTTTTTATGCTAACGCCATCAAGGCATTAAACGCTGCATGAATGTATTTATTACCACTGTTTTTTGTATTTTTATATGTTTATAATTTTATGTTTATATTTATTTTACCATTTTCTTGCACCTTATGACGGTTTGCACTTTTTCAATTTTCTTGTAAACATGCAATGACAATAAAGACATTCAACATTTAACAAGAACCAAAGCTACAGCTAGCAAGCACTAGCTAGCTAAAAAAAGAAAGCGCTAAACATATAACACAAACAAATCGCTAGCTAGCACTTTCACATACAGTGCATAAAAAGAGGAAAAGCTAGCAAAATGTCACATTTAAACATCTATTTTTAGACAAATTAACCCATTAAAATAATAAATTACCTATGTTATTCCCTCTAAGCAGTTGGCTGTGTCTCAGATTTTGGATTTAAACAAACATTTGGGTAGATAGCAGGGCTCTTAGCCTTTGGAGTGACATGCATAAACTATGTAGGTCTGACTGAAATATCATCACTCTACAGATGTAGTTTACTTGTCAATAACTCTGGATGGACAATTAGTAGTGCAGTTAGTGTCATACTGCGTAAATTGTGGGTAACAGGGTTTGCTTATAAACCAACTTTATGATAAGGATACTGCTAGCACTGAAGCTAGCATTTCTCTGTGGAAAAACTCTGTGCTAACCTTCAGTATCATGTTTTTTTTTTTTTTGGTTTTTTTGGTTTTTTTTTTTTTTTTTTTTTTTTTAGCACATACCAGAATACCATTCTCTAAAATCATGTTTTAGTTTATTTATACTCTACTGAAATAATTACAAATGATTAATTTGACAAGCTGTTTAATTAGATGCCCTGTGTGACTCATTTAATTTGATTTTATTGCACTCTGCAATAAAACCAATTCTCATTTCTCCAATAATTCCCATTAAAGGGATGAAACCAAAGTGATTCAGGGCCACTCTGCTGCAGCAACACGTCACAACCT
>NC_136621.1:33157790-33185290 GCF_933228915.1 Telmatherina bonti
TTCTTCAGATTTCAATTCGTCAATCCAATAAAAGACACTAAAGAGTCAGTTGCAGTATAAACTGTTTCCCCAGCAAAAATGACTGGTCAAGATTGAAATATTTGTCATTAATGACTTTTGTCATGTCATTGTAATACATGAAGAAACAGAAGTGGCTTTGGTTGTAAAAGCAAGACTCTCCCTAAGAAATATTTTGTCTAATGTAAGCGTGTGTTGTCTGCACATGGTATTCAGCTTTTATTTTGCTTGTACAGACATTTAGGATATACATTAAGGACATTTGTGTTTGGTTGATTAATTTCTCCTTTTATTTCTCCTCCAACCAGAATTAACAAACTGATCAAGAAAGCTGGTTCTGTGCTTGGAGTAACTCTGGAGTAACTCTGGAGCCACTGGAGCTGATTGTCCAAAGAAGAATTCTGCACAAGCTGATGATGATTATGGAGAATTCTTCACACCCTCTCCATAACACAGTGATGAAACAACAACATGTGTTCAGTGACAGGCTTCTTCAGGTCCGCTGTAAGACTGAAAGATGATCATTCCTGCCAGCAGCCATCAGCCTCCGGAACAAGACCTCCTCTTGTTAATTATTATTATTTACTACTATGTTGAATTTCCCTTTGGGGAATAATAAAATATTTTTCATTTAATTTCATTTACAATAAGGAATACTTTGCGTTCAGGGTGTGAAGAATTGTCCACTATGTCCAGCAATTTTCACAGAATTTTGTCGTTGTTATTCCATTGCAGTATATACACCCTAAAACTTGAAAAAGGCCATACATGCAACTGAAATAATTTAATGCAAAGATATAAATTGTTTTTTTTACGTTTTGGCTTTCATCGGCGAGCTCGTTTAAAACGTCAGATTGTAATACCACGCCTGTCCTGCAGGTGTCACTGCAGGCATGGCAGCAGGGGAAGCTCCGGCAGCAGCTACTATCTAGCAGACAAACCCGACTGCTTTCTTAAAGCAAATAAAAATTTGCATGAAAATATTTTTCTATATATTCCTATAGGAAATTTTCATAACTTAATATTTACATCCGGGGAGGAATAGTCATCTAGGAACACCATTATTTGCTCTATTTTCGGAGACGGATCTGCTAACAGGCTAACTAGCTTAGCTCCAGTATGAACTCCCTGGTTGACTACGGAGTTTCCTCCGACAGCGATGGAGAGGTGGGCGATGTAAACACCTGCAAAGCAGAGTAAGTAGACATCAGTTAAGGCTAACCACAAGTGGTAAAAAAAAAACAAAAAAACCCCAGCAAGTCATTCTATGCTTATTTTGTAACTCTTTTTCGCTTTGTATTCAAGCGTCATGGAGGATTCTGCAGCTGTCAAAAAAACTCGCAACTTTTTGCTGGAGTCTGGTTCAGCTTCAAGCGAGTCAGAAGCAGAGGATGATGCTGACCACCCTGATCCCTCACCATTACCACCATCACATCCCAGAACACAAGCATCCTTCCAGCCCAGCCTCCCTAGGCCTTCCTTAGATACCCTGAACCCCAGCAAGTTACCCTCTCCGTCTTTGGCCACCTGCTCAGACAGCAGTGTGTTCGCCAATCCTTTCAAAGCTCAGGCTGATCAGAGACTCAGTGCCTTGCAGAAACACGTCCCTCTCACAATGCAGGCCAAACCCTCCCAGATAGGGGGCAAAAGGATCTGTGTATCGTACAGAAAAGATGGAAGGTGCAGGTTTGGGATCAAGTGCAAGTTTGCTCATGATAGTGACCTCCAGACTTCATTTGCTCCCAGTGACTGTCATCCACCTGTGAGCGAAGAAACCCCAGAGGCAGCTGAAGCTGTGGGATCACAAAACCTCCAGCAGAACTTAAAAGATGAGTCAGAGGGGCAGCAAGTGAAAAAGAAGAGAGTTGGACTGAGTAACACTTTGATTCCTCCTAAAAGAGCTTTGAAGCAATATACAACACAGAGGGACAGAGAGCGGATCAGCATGTCTTGATGTTTTAATGAACTAGAATAAAATTAATGATTAGTTTAGAATAGAGGTATGCATAAAGAATAAACTAATGACTAATTTTCCAGATACTGTAGAGAACTGTGGATGACTCACACCTGCAATAACATATCTGACATGCTTTGCTGGAAGGTTATTACTTGGACACACAGACATTCGAATATATGAACTCAAAGACCACGAGATGGATTCATACTACTGATAAACTGCAAAGCTGCTGCTCCTGTTGAAGAGGAGGAAAAACCCTGATAGTTTAACCTCCCAAACCTGTTTTTTCAAACAATAACTGTAGACAAACTTTGGTTAAATGCCAAGACATTTATTTACATCTTTTACCCGGACAGTTTTTATAGTTTATGGTAGAAGACATCTAAGGTGTGGGATTATAAGGGTCTACATAGTTTTGCTCATTACACTTCAGAGATTATTGACAGATCAGTGACTGTTTGCTGTTAATGCGATTTACTATGGGACAGGTTCACATTTGGCTGCTTAGGATGATGTCAGAATTGGAGTATTGAGGCTATTAGTCCTTCAAAAATCAGGAGAAAGTTTGACAAAGTCAGACTGATGTCATCAATGTCAACATCTGAAATCTGCACAGGGTGAAAATTTACAGGTATGCGAACCTGCTTTCATCTTTACTTTTTAGGGTTTGACATGTTCACTCATAATTTTCTTTTTAACCGTATCTAAATGAGCTCCAGTAAAATGTGATAATAAACTAAAATAACTTCATCCAGTGTTTTGAACTGAATTTACTTACTGAATATACAAGAAGTTTGTGACTTTATAATGTTTGTTCTGTGTTAATTCATTACATAAATTAAATTCATATATTCCAACTAACCTGATGCCACATATTGGGCATTTGATTTGTTTTATTACTCATCAGAGTTGGGCTATACTATTGCATAATGTCAACATAAACCTATTAATATACACACTCAAACGGCTAGTTGCAGGGCTGGTATGTACAAAGGCGACAACACACACAAACAAACAACTCTTTCCCTGATACAGACATTCTAAAAAGCTACCAAGTATGAAAATGAGTGAACAGTACACATTATATTGGTGATCCTACATTTACCTCAAACATGGCAAACTGTGTGTCAGGTGTTCATCTGCTCTGTGTGAACGCATGTTTCACATGAGACCTTGCTGGACATGTCTCTCAGTGCCATCAGCCAGCAGTTCCCCCTGTCCTGCCTGCTCCCAGACCACACCGTCCTCCCCCGCAACTTCTGTCTGCTGGAGGGAGCTGCCTGTTGGAGATGAAGAAGAGAGGACAGGATTGTCCAGAATAAAACTGTCTCCATTGGTGGAGACTGGATTCTGGGACTGCGGGGTGGACAGGAGAGGGGGGCTCGGCGCAGCAGTTTGTAGGGTCTGAAGCTGCTGAGAGGTTGCTAAGATGGGGATCTGCTGAATGTGGGTCTGTGACTGACTGACAGGCTGGAAGGTCATCTGCAGGATTTGTGTCTGACCCTGGCCCTGCTGCTGGGAGAACGGCTGAAGAGGCTGGAGCTGCGGCTGATGCTGGGGCACCACGGAGCTGGAATGGAGGGTCAGCTGCTGTGGCTGCTGAGCAGTCTGCACAAACTGGACGGGCATCTGGAGCTGGAGGTGCGTCTGCTGTTGGTTGTCAGCGGGTGAAGGGGGGTCAATGGGGGACAGGGCAATTGTCACTGGCACCTGCATGGTATGGAGGCTCTGGTCTTGCCCAAGTAAAACCACCTGATGACTCACTTGCTGGGTCACATGGCTCATTTGGGACACCTGAGCCATATGCTGCCCATCCTGACTGAGCTGCTCCACTTGACCGTCCTGCCCAGCTTGGCTAACGTCCATGCTGGTGACCTCAGCCTGCATTGGGTTTCCCTGCAGCTCCAGTAAAGAGGCGGGAGTTGTGATCAGTGCACCGGCATTGGCTGCCAGCGCCTCAGCGATTAACACTTCTGGGTGGCTCTTAGCCTTATGCGCCACCACACAGTCCTTCTTCTCAAATTTCTTGCCACAAATAGAGCAGGAGAACTGATAGGTGGCATCAGCATCGTGCTTCTTCATGTGCCAGTTCAGAGATGCCTTCTGGCGGCATGTGAAGCCACAGATCTCGCACCTATTAAGAATAAGGGAGGTAAGAATTAATCACATCTATAAAATTACTGTTTAATAAACCGGGACAGCAAACACCAAGAAACTCTGAGAAGAGGAGCACTTACTGTAGGGGTTTCTCTCCAGTGTGTATCATGCGATGCACAGCCAGATTGTGGGAGCTCTTGAAGGCACGAGCACAGAACTCACATATGTAATCCCTCTGGTCTGGAGTGGAAAGAAAACATAAACACTAAGCACTCCATTACAACTCACAATGACCAAACATAAAACCTGATCTGCGTGTACCTGTGTGGTGCTTTGCATGACGCAGCAGCTGCTTCTGTAGGCGGAAAAGCCTCCCACAAGACGGGTGAGGACAAACGTACTTCTTCTTAAGTAAGTGTTGATACTTTATATGATGCTGGGATTAAAAAAGAAAAAAGAATGAAACATGGAAGAACATTTCTTTTTCCAAACTATATCCATTTGCTTAAATATGAAACATATTTCTAAAAAGAACCTATTTAAAAAAAAAAAAAAAAAGTTTTCATATAGATTTCATGCCAGAGGTGGACGATAACCACCTTAATGTCATCTCCTGGTTTATTTACATTTTCAAAGGTTTGAATTTTGCATTTTAACATCAAAATTATAAATGATAAAATATTCACATCCACTTTTATTGTTGTCTTTTCCGTGGTGGAGGCACAAAGTTCCACCTGTGCACTTTATATTGAGGTAGAAACTTGTAAAGATCACACAATATAGAATGAGTAACACAGATTAACGTGCGGGGAGTGCTCCCAAAAATGTGCCAAAACTCCTACAATGTTGGTATTCCCCTCCGTGTCAGTCAGATGTATGACTGCAAGTGGCTCTTCCACCCTCCAGGATGACAACGCTCACCATCACCATCCTCTTCTGGAGATATTCTGTGATGGACTGAGCTACTGTGTGCCCGGATCTTAAACCAGTTGAACACTTGTATGACTAGCTTGGAAGTGCTCTATGTGCCAGAATGACCAACAGAATCATGATGGTAGACGGTCAACAACTCCTGGTTAAGGAGTGACCAGCTGTTGTAGATGTGTGTGGATCATCTATTTAAGTGTGTGACACAGTAAAATGAAACAAGTGTATAAACTGTATTTCCCTTATTACTGTGGGATAGTGCAATCACCAAATACACCCATTTTTGGAGGCATTACCTACATGTTTAGCTGTGTTGCTCGTTCTACAGAAACAAGACACTTAAATTACATCTTGTCGCTCTTTCCAGTGATGTCTATACAACACCAACTTGTATTCTAAAAGGGTAGAAATAATCAGGCAAACATACATTTCTTTACTTTTTGGACAGAGATGTTCTTGTCTGTCTGTGATTATGTCAATTAGCTCTTATAAATCTGGATCAGTTACAAACTTCTGGAAAATATGTGGCGACGGGGATGCACCGATCCACTATTTGGGAGTTCCAATCCGATATCGATATCTGAAATTTTGAATATCTACTGATACCGATATTTGCCGATACCAAACCTGTTTATGTGAACATTATTGTGACTATTGTTATTATTATTGCTGTTATAACTGTGTAAAATTTCATTAGGTTGTAATAAATTACCCATCCTTTCTGAAGTTACCTCAACAATACAAATTATAAGCATCTAACAAGTTTTTGGGAGTTTTATTTTAATTTGGCACATTTTACCGAAATACAACTATAAATGTGTGGTTTTGAAACAAAGATTTAGCTTTTATTGTACAAAAATATCACATTTTAACATTCAAGGCATTTATTTCTTTTAAAACACGTCTAAAGCATGTCATCAAACACATCTGTGCTAGCTTGACTAGCTTGACTCACAACTATCAGTTGTGATATCGGTACGCTTTTATTAATACCAAGTACGAGTACACACGCTTGGTATTGAGCTGATACTGATACTGATATTGGTATTGCGGTGCATCCCTATGTGGCCTATGTAGCAGCATACATGATAAGATTATAACATGAATGCTTCCAGTTGGGTTGAAAAGACAGAAATCTAGAAATGAGTGTGGAAACCTGCTCTGAATGGCTCTCAGTGAGGGACACAAACAAAAAGAAACACGTGTGTGTTACCTGTAGGTATCGAGGATGAGCCAACACTGTCCCGCAACCTTCCATTTCACAGCGCACGTACTGCACGGGGGGCTTCTTCCTGATTGAGTGAAACACAAATATTCTAGTCATTTTATCATGTAAAACTGTAATTTTGCATTTGCTCTTTTAGGGTGACTTTTTACATCTGTCCAGGGACTGCAGATGAAAAATAGCCTTCTGGCTAATTCTGGCATATTTACAGTAATGTTTATTAATATGCACTGTCCAGTATTAAATAAATAAATAAAAAAAACAGTTATGCGCCCAAAGATCACCTTATTTCTAAAGTTCCTTAAACATGTCTACCGCTGAACATGTTTACTCTCATTTCCAGCTCTGTACTGTCAACGCAACAGCAAAGTTTTAAAACAGAGAACAAAGAGCTGCCATTACTCTTTATAAAAATAATTGCAAAAATTTCTGACTTTAAACAGGGTTCTTACACTTTTTCACCAGTGATTTTCCATGACTTTTCCATGACTTCTCCAAAACTTTTTACGGAATTTCCATGACCAACAAAAACTGATTATCATGACAATACGTAAGATAGAGAGCCTAAATCTTTCCCCTTCCGGTAGGAACCATGAGACCTAAGCACTGATCACTAAAAAATACACGCAATAGGAGGTGAAATAGATGCTTGATCGTAAGAGGTCAGTGCTTTGGGCCCATGGGGCCCTACTGGAGAAAGGCTGTATTAGAGCTAAGTCTGAAATGTACAGTATGGTGACTGTAAAACCTAAAAACACCAGACCAGTCCACTTCAATACATTTTAATTTCACACTATGCATGTGTATATGTGTAATAAATCTGTGGAACACAAGTCTTTGTACTCACCTTCAAAACAATTATAGAAAACTTCAAATAAAATTCTTCCAATGTGAGCTCTTCCTAATAAAAACTATACTTTAGGGCCCATAGTATCTCCGCTTTAAGCACTTCATTATTGGCAGAAACAGTGATAGTTGCCTGCTTTGTTGCTGTGTGAACTGAAGAACTGCTTCTGGATGTCCCAGCTTTCATAAAATCACTTATTGTTACTGCGCTGTTAGCACTTGCAGCTACAGCTTGGTGTTTCTTTCCTTTCAAGTGGCTCACGAGCACTGATTTGCCCATATTTGATATATCAAATGATTTAACACAAAATTTACATCTGGCACATCTCGTGTCAGTGTCCCTATCGAGCCACAGATTATGTTGTTCTTTTGAAAGCCACGCGTTATTAAAATTGCATTTTCCTGGCATGCATTTTCCTGGCATGCTGTCACCTTTTCTGTTTCCTGAACTTAGGTCGCTCTCCCCTACAAGTGTGGGCGTGCTTTCAATCCAAAGGCGAATGAATGCCACCAAATTGAATAAACCCTTTCAACACCAAAAAATAGTTACGGTCCGAGGCAATTTGCATTTCATTGCGACACATGCATTTTATTTGGATATTTGATTAAACATTATATATTTCCATGACTTTTCCAAAACTTCTGACAAATCGATATTTTTAATAGCTTTTCCAGGGCCTGGAAATTTAATTTTAAAATTCCATGACTTTTCCAGGTTTTTCATGACCGTATGAACCCTGTTTAAAGCAAACACATCTTCCTCACCTTCTCTTTGGCAGACGTGGCGTTTTGTCATCTTTTTTCCGACGGCCTCTCCTGACACAATGAGAGCAAAGAAAGAAATTTAACAAGTTTGTTTAGTAATCGCAAAGCTGCAGTGAAGCAGAGGGGGAATAAAAAGGAGCTTTTGTATTAAACCCCCTCCAACGTGTCGAACACTGCTCTTACTTTCTGGGTCCATCTGGATCTTCAATCACTTCCTCTTCCAGCTTTACTTCCTCCTGGACACTCTCCACACTTTCTGAACCTTCTACTTTTATATCAGGGGCCTCTTTTTCCTTCTTAGGCGCTTTATCCTTTTCTTTCTTTTCTTTTTGTCTTGGCGGAGCTCTGCGTTTTGGTTTAGGGACATCCCTTTGAAAGAAACACAAAAACAAACAAAAAATGACAAAAAAAAAAAAAAAAAAAAAAAAAAAAAAAGAAAATATTGTTCATGGACCCACTGTTTAAACATGCCTGACTTTTGGGAAGAAAGTGAGTTAATGCAAACAGCAGCGAGACTCCAACCCCTTTCATACACACCTTTCAGCCTTCGGGTCATAACTCTGGTCATTTAAGTCATCTTTGAAGGGAACATCTTCATCACTGCTTATACTCTCTTCCTCCTCTACACCGCTTAAATAAACACAGCAAAAAATTACTTTAAACTTTTTAGGCCCAAGTAAAGTGTTGTGTTTGCAGAGCATTAAGTGTACCTCTGACTCTGCAGCGTGTAGCTGAGGTCACTTGGGTCGTCCGGAAACGAAGGGTCTTCTTCCAGGATTTGCTCAGGTGCATCTTCAATTTCATCCTGTTTCTTCTCACTGAATGATCAGAAAGTCGGGTTAATGCTTCCACATTAGATGGACGCAGAGCCTACGTATGGGACATTTACAGCTGTGTTATGGTGTGTTTAGGCTCTACTGGACGTTGGAAAAAGACAACACGCTGGAGGAGAAGGTGCGTATGGCCACCGACCTGCCCGAGTCTACAGACTGTCAGAGATTTAAAAGCGAGAAGAGAAATGTGGGTTGAAGTAGAAAACCTGATGGATGCAGTTGCAGTTTGTTACAACTTGCATGTTGCAGGTGCTTTAACGTGTAAACGTAGCAAACAAAGCGGAACAGCAGACGGTGTCTTGCCATGACTTGTAGTTTTATTTTCATTTAAGACACAGTTTACTTTTCTACTTCACTTTAGTCCCCCCTTCAATGAGTTCAGACAGCTAGAAAAATGGTTTCATATATTGATGATAGTCTCCCAAATATTGCAAAAATGTCCAATTTTTAATTAATAAAAAAAAAAAACTATTTCTGATGTCATTTCTTTCCACATTATTGTGTGAAAAACCAGTCCAGGCAAAACATTTTTGTAGCATTTTACCCTTTTGCCTCCAAACTTTTTAAAAAAAATCAGTTTTAAATATTGAGTTCAGCCAAATGTCTCTTAGTTACCATGTTGCCTATATAATTCTTTTTTAAAATTTTGATAATAAATTTGACAATGTCCAATAATTATTATTTTTCTATACCAATTACTATTAGGGGTGGGAAAATCAAATCGAAAAATTGAATATCGGGATTTTTTGCATCACAATTTTAAAATTGTTTAAAAAAAAAAAAAAAAAAAAAAAAAATCGATTTTTTTCCCCCAAATAAATAAAAATAATCCATTATAAATTTTTTTGTCATTTTTTTTATTGATCTTTGACTTGTCTTCTTGGGCATTAAAGCAGCAGAATGATGGTCTGGCTACTGTGTTGTTTTTTTTCTAGTTGAAATTAAGCGAAATCACTGGCAAAAAAAAGTTTTGTACTTTTTTTTTTTCCCTACAAAAATCAGCAAAATTGAATAATTGTGAGAATCACAATTTAAATCAATTCGCCACCCAAAAAAAATCAGAACTGAATCGAATCGGGACAAAAGCATATCACCACAGTCCTAATTGTTATTATTTCTACTATTTACTATGAGAATTGTTTCTGAAACTGAGTCATGCATTAAGTTTTAAGGCAATTGTATTGTTCTATTGTTCTGAAGGTAATTCATGTACTTTTTCATTTCTAAAACAAAGGAACAACCCAGATGCATGCTACTTAAATAATATAACAAATCATTCTTTTAAATGTTTGATCAGTTCACATGAAAAAGAAAAACAGCATTATAAAAAGTAGACAAGAAGTCAAAAAGGAGAATACAAGAAGAAGAGGAATGATTTCTTGAATACACTTCCTCCAAAAGATTGGAGATAATCAACTTTTATGTAAAATTTACATAAAATGTTAAAAGTGAAAGACTGATATTATATCATGACTGCCAGCATTAAAGCATGATTTTGTAACAATAATGTCTTCATCTTAAGGGTTTCATTGGCGCACTAACGTCAGTTATGGATTTACCACAACGCAAAAAACGGCAATGTCTCAACAACTCGTCATTTGTTCAGCATCGTCTTAAGTCTGACAATGTCAAAATGTAAATAATAAGATGAAGAGGGCTGTTTAGATATGAACTGTTGTTGAAATTACAACACTTTGTGGTTCAGACAATTCTTTCAGATTTTATGTTATTAAATGCTTTAACATTGACCGGTTTGACATGTTATAGTGCATTTCAGGAACATTCAGACATTTTGTGTAAAAGGTATATAAATGTACAACCATGTTCTTTGATGACACTTACAAAAGAATGCATCTTTTGTACAGCATTTAATAAAGAATGCTGGCATAGATCATGTCTGACTTCATCCAAACACCCAAAAATCTACTTACGCGTCATCCTTTTCCTTATCATTCACCCCGTCTTCCACTGCTGCATGACAGAGAAAGGCACAAGATTTCAAACAACAACACAAATGTATTTTCAGCACTTGGACATAAAATAATCATCTCACTGCAATCCTTTTTAAGTCTCTGTAGATGAATTGTTTAAAATACCGTGTTGTGGTCATGATCAAATGAGATTTTTGGGCCACAACAAATCCATAAATAGAAATACACTTAACTAGATGCCACAGAGTTTTAAAAGCCTCAGCAGGACCTTTTAGCTCTTCTGTGTCTACATAATCTGATTTGTGGGTTAAAGTGCCCACAAATTTAAAAACACAGCAGCTCAGTGTCAACAGGTTTCTCACCAGCTGGATTCTCCATCCCGGGTTCAGTCTTACACACAGGTTTGCCAGAAACTCGGATGGCCCTGCCAGCTGGGGGCTTGGCACCAGTCTGTGCTGGGGGGCGTCTTGAAGGAAGTGCTGGAGCGAGGGAATCGAAGCAAAAAGTCATTAAGTACACACTTACAACAGCTCTGTTTGAACTCACACATAATTATACATGTATAAATAAGGTTGCTTACCTTGAGCATCTGTAGCAGCTTTCTTGTGGTCTTCTAAACTAGAGGAAGGAAGGGAAAACACTGAGATTTTACACTTTGTTTACCTCCTGGGGAATGTAGCAACATCCACCATGACCTTAGAAGCTGAAGCACTTAAGAAAAGTGTGAGCTTAGTTGTGGACAGGTAGGTTTTACTCCAGTCATGTAGTCAGTGGAGAGGGGGACGAGTCATGCTGGAGGCGTGCGTTTGACAGGAACCAAACCCACCGGCACATGTTAAAAGTCTGGAAGCCTCATGATAAACAAATGTGCTGGTCTTATAGACTGGAACAAACAGGTAGGGTTGTCTGACAGAAAACTTACTCTGTGCCTTGAAGACTGTCTCCTGCGACCCCTTCTCCACCTTCAACCAGACCCGCAGACTCCACATTTTTCTTCCGCCTGGAGTTGGAAACTTTCCTCCGCTTGGTCGCACCGCTGTCCGGGCTCGGTTCGTCTTCGTCGTCGTCACTTTTGGAGTCCTTTAGCCAGGCCGGTACTGCCCTTGTTGACCTGTCTCTTAAAACCCGTCCTGAGGTCAGTGGGCTCAATGCAGCTCCGTTAAGGTCTGTAGCAGGAGCGGAGAGGCTGGACCTAGGTCGGCCTGCTCCCCGCTCTCTGAGCCCCCTCCGCGGTGTACCGGCCATACTGGTGGCCGGGGTCTGCTCTGCGGCCTTGTCCTCCGTCGGCTCTTCACCTTTATTTACATCGCCGACCGGTTCCATCACCGTGAGAAACACGACAGCCTACTTCAGATTCCTCTTGAAGTCACGCAGGTTTACATGCAAAGTGAGGAAAAACTGACCACATCTGTTATAAAGACAGTTTGATTGCAAGCGGCCCTAATCGTACAGTGATGCATTTTCTGTTAGCTTCGTCGCAAATTAAATGCATATATTTATTTATTAGAAACTTAAAACTTTTCTTAATTATCTATTCAGCAATAAACCGATATAATTTTAAAGAAGCAGACACTATTTTCTCGCTCTTAAAGCTATAGTAAACCTACTTATTCGCCGGGGCCTAGAGCACAACCATTTTGTGCGCTTTGTTGCGTCTCCTTTAAGCCAAATATAAACCCGGGGTATGTTCAAGACGTGCAGCCCCTTTTAGCAGATAACTAAACAATATGGATTGCCCCCACGTTTCTCTTAGCTTGAGTCAGTACAGGTAGTGTGTTTAAAAATCTAGGAAAGCAGCAGCAGCCGTGTAATAGCAGTACGCACACAGACGTGTGTAGATGCATGCTGGGAACTGTAGTTCAAATTAATTCAACACAGCCTACATTAGTTATAATAATATGAATGCTTCTTTAATGTGCTTTCACAGATTTTAATTACTATTTGGCAAGTATATAATGCGACGAATTAATTATAAGTTGAATTTACAATCATTATGATTATTAATTAGAAGGATATTAATTGAAAATGTGACATGATGGGAACAAATTTAATCAGAGATGATTTTTCCAGGTTCATCCAGTGAAATTACAATTATCACTCCATAATTCCAGTCTTAAGTTTAGATTTGTTGTTTTGTTTTTTGCAGTGTGTGTGTGTGTGTTTGTATTTTGTGCTGCATGTAATAACACAGTGTGGCAAATATTTGATTCTAACATGTATTGACTTCTCATTTAAACCTTAGAAATACTGAATGTGTTTTATATTGCAACTGTACACTACACTGACTATGGAACTAACATGGCTGCCACAGAAAACCTGCACTGACTGGTCTGAACAGCAGCCATGCTGCAGATTGCTATGATGAACTGTATTTACCACCAGATGGCAACATTATTCCAGACAGACCTAATGTCTACTGTAAATCACTCCCTCTGTCATCTAAAATAATGTAACAGGAATGGAGTTGGATTGTTCGTTATGCTGCAGAAAATCAATGCTCGAATTACCCCCATAATTGATTAAAGAACTTCCCCGAAGTGAGCTTTTTCTGGAAACATTTTCATTTAATATTCCAAATAATAAGCATTTTGTCTTGTTCTCTTTTCCCACAGTTATTTTTATCAAGTAGTAAAATGTTGCATCAAATCAAGATAAAAAAAGTTTTATAAATGGCACATTTCAAGCTTAAACTAAGAGGTTATATTATGTTTGAGAAAAGATTAGCTTATTTTGCATGCATACTGTATCCTTTGGCCCCCTTTTGAACAGCATTCTTTAGCTTTCTTGGAAATGAATAGACTAGTAGCTTCTGTTTCACCGTGTTTGTTATGTTTAAGGGCTTTAAGGTGATTTCTTCTGCAAATTTAATTTATTACTGTTTTTGTCCTTGTTCTTTGATTAACTTATTTCAGGTACCACTTTGTATTTTATACTTTTCCTCTTTCCCTTTTGCTTTTCTAAAAGTTTGTTTGTGTGTCTGTATCACTTTAGTCAGCTGTATTATTTTAGATGTGCTTTACAAGTAAAATATGGTTTGATCAACAGCTCCTTCTTAGATATGCAATATTTTGTTGTGAAAAGATGCACCTGTATCCCATTCAGGATGTTGTGTTTTTTTTTTTTTATCTACTGGTTGATAATATTGCGTAGTCCTTGTCCATTAAAGCCTGTAAGATATTGCATCAATATTTTAAAGCAAAAAATGACCATCTAGCAACTTGTGGTCAGTTTCTCTTTCTTCAGATGGCTGTGAAGAAAACAGAAACCTCCAACACACATGTAGAGAAGATGTTACACATCTTGTTGCTAATATTGGAATAGGGTGTTCTTAAAAAAGAAAAAGTCACTTAGTGTATGATCGTATTAGTTTTTGTCCTTGTTAGCCACATTCTCCAGATCTCTTAATCCTGTTCTGTATGATGAAAATCCCAAAAGTAATTTTTGTAGCTTTATATTGTGAAACATTATTCTGAATTTGTTAATTTACCTGTCAACAGCTTTTTCCTGTCTTTGCTTTAAAAAACACAACATTTTCTGTTTTTTATTGCCTCAAACCAAACTTTTTCAAAACATAATCCTCAGCATCAGTGACATATTTTCCTTCTTTGTAGTAATTTTAAATCACATGTCAAATTTACATGCCTCAAACTGCTTTTCATTTTTATTTACAGTTTAAATTTTGTCCTAAATATTTAGGTGATTAGGTTAGCTATATCTTTAGATAAGTTTAAATAGAAATGCCTAAAATAATGAACAAAGGCGTTTATTGGTATGAGATTGATACTTACGGCATAATTTCCCATCATAACATTATGTCCTTTGTAACTACATTTTTATGATGAAAATTTTGACCAATCTGCCAAAATGTGACAGTGAAGAAAGCTGAACTTTCTTCTGTTCATATTGTACCTCATCATGTGATCTAAATCCTCCCTGAAGCTCTCACTGGGGTACAGCATGTAACTGGAGTAAAGTTGACCTGCCACAGAGGAGTTTATGAAACATTGTCTAAACGTTGTGCTCCTTCTCGCTCCATCGTGACACATTGCTTAATAATAGCTGATGTATGAGGTCAGGGATGGGTCCTCTGACTCTGAAGCATTCAACAAGCTTCTCATCCTTCCTTGCTGCTTTTATCCAGTTTAATCTGAAACTAAGGCTAGGTGATGTGGTTTATACAGCATGAGGCACATGTAGTTAAAATGACCGACAAAAGCAGTGCATCCTTTCAAAAACACTTTTATTTGCTGAACTTCATCACTATAAATATAACAATGCAGAAACAACAGTTTTTCTCTTAAGATAGAAAATATACCAGTCTAGAAAGCTACAGCAAAGGCAACATGTTGCCAATAAGGCACATACCAGGAAGAGTTAAATGGTAACCCCCATGATAAAAACTCAGCATTACCCAGGTTCCCCTCTACAGCCATGTACAGCCTTCATCCCATTGCTGCTGCAGTGTGAGTGCAATGAATTGTAAAATAAAGTCAAGCAAGAGTTTAGTGGAAGGCATAACCAATGTGAAATCTTAATGTCAGCTAAATAATGGTAGGACCTTCGGTAGTTTAGCCACTACTGACATGCAGAGTTGCAACTGCACCAGCTCAAAGAGCCAGTGGGTTGCAACATGTCAGTGGGCCAGCTTTAATCTTTACTGAAACTGCTACATGCAGCTAAACTTGAAGGTTCTTTGTGTTCCCACTTGAATAACACCGTGTATATAAATGATAAAAAAAAAATTTAAAAAAAATTTAAAAAGCAGAATAAAGTTTTCTGTTTAAAAACTATTCATAACTTTGGCAAAAATGAGAAAAAAAGTAAAGAAAATACTTTATCTACTTTTGTTACTTCGAGTTTCACCCCTACAAGGTGTAAATAAGGAAAAGAAATACATTTCTGAATATATTATATACTTTTTCTTTTCACTTCATACAGTACACGACAAATGTAATGCATATATTAAATACATATATCCTGACTTACTGTCATCATGATAGAAGCGGTTTACAGTAGTTAGTTCTCTACATAAAATCCAGTGTCAGTGGAGGGAAGATGGACTGAGATATAAATTCATACAAACATGTTTTTTTTTTTTTTTTTATACTTTCCAGTTTAATTCTTGGACTAACAATTTATATCATTCATGATCACAAAATCCAGGCCTTCATATTCAGATGAGTTTGTTATTCTGAGAATATGCTGGAAAATATTGTGGAATAAAGTGAGTAAAAACTGGATTCTAAGACAAGTCAGCAAAAAACCAACAAACAAAGCGTGTTTGCGTGTTTTTGCCATTATTGCTGGTGAAAGTTATTTAAACAAGTTCAAGCGTTGCGGTTCAAACATGGCAAGGCCACTTAAATATTTCAGAGTGTGGAACTGCTCTAGGGCAGCGGTGGACAACTGCAGTTCCCGAAAGCTGCAGTCTGGCAGGTTTCAGATGTTTCCCAGCTCCAACACACCTTTAAATAAAATGGATCCAACTTCTTATCGAGTTCTGCTTTTTGACTCATTCATTTAAATCAGGTGTGTTGGAGTGGGTTGCAGTGTTGCCTCACA
The DNA here is from genome assembly GCF_933228915.1 of Telmatherina bonti. NCBI lineage: Eukaryota > Metazoa > Chordata > Actinopteri > Atheriniformes > Telmatherinidae > Telmatherina > Telmatherina bonti. The sequence continues at coordinate 33,173,952 of NC_136621.1, forward strand.
GAACCTCAGTTTACATGTTTGCATGAACCTAAAGTGTTTTCAGCTGTAACTCAAGTGTTTTTAAAAAAAAAAAAAAAAAAAGAGGGACGTTTTCGCTCCAGTTAATTTTTACAAATCTTTCCAACACACTGGAGAGTGTTACCAGTGTTAGCTAAACATTCAAAAGGCTTATTCTAGATGTTCTTCTTCATCTGCAAAGAAAAACTGTCACATAAAAACACTTAAAAAAAAAAAAAAATTAAAGTCCACCCGCAAGTACACTCTCCGCATTTAATATCTCTTCAGCTAATAGGGGCAAACTCTTGCCTGTTATAAATATGTGTAAGTGCACCTCGGTTAACAACATTGGGAGTGTTAATGCAGGCTCTTTCAGCGGAGATACAACAGTGGAAGGGTAGCCTCATCACATCTGACTACCAGAGTACAGTAAGTCAAAGCACATCTAAGTGAAAGGCACAGCGAAAAGCATTGACGACCATGTAGAGATGTAAGGCACTTTAGTCAGGCACAAAGAGTCTTTCTAAAGCCGTCACACTGGAGTACATGAAGTATTTTAGTTAGCTTTGGCAAATATAGGAGCGCCCTAGTCCTGATAGAAAAATGTAAAATTTCTCCCCACATTTGTTCACCCTACAAGAGTTAAAAACAACAATAAAAATATGTTAACAAGGAAAAAAAACAAAAAAACAATTCAGTCTTAATCCCCACCAGCACAACATTTTAAGATGGGGGTTTTATCCATGCATATAATGTCTTTCCAGTTTTCTTTTGTGTTTTTGCCGTGTTTTGTCAAAATGCTTTAGAAAATTAAACCAGGGACAAAAGAAAAAAATACAAACTAATTAAGCAAATAGACATGGCTGAAACACTTAAAACCTTCATTTAAAATGTCTAATACACAGTTAAACTAAATGAACCAAAAAGTACCAAACAAACATGTTAAAAAAAAAAAACACACACACATTCAGCTAGTTTAACCAGCACGAATGGGCAGCATCACCTAAAGCATGTAGACCTGTCAAGAATACTATATATTAATAATAATAATAATAAAGGGAAAAAAAGCCACAAAATATTAGTACAACCAAAGATAGTGGTGTCCTCTTTTATCAGTAGTTCTTGTTGTACATTTACTTCCTTTCAACTCACTTTTCTTTCTGTTTTGTTTTTGCACTTTCTGATGAAAATCTGTTTCTGTGAACAAAAACCACAACAAAACAGAAAGAGAGAGAACCTGCCAACAATAAAACTTTAAATATGCATCTTTTCATAAATACTTGAATGTACCTTCAGTATTCCCATTGCCATGGTAACAACACAGCTGACAGACAGACAGAAAGTAAAAGTGAGTTATGGAGAGTTGTGGCTATCAGTGGAGAGGGGGGAGATGTACTCTGTTTGTCACAATACAAGCAACTAAAAAAAAAAGGATTTTAAAAAGTGATACAGCCTAAGCAAGATGATCACCTAATGCTTTTTAGGGTATATGGAGAATGACAGCGACAAAACAAAATGTTATCTTGTCTCCACCTGTGCTAATGATATTTTCTTCAAGCTCCCAGAGCTCCATTTCATGAGATGCTTCTGTGTTGAGGGACACACACCGCTGAGATGTCATTCAGTCACAGGCTGGATTACTTGGAGTGAGCCTCTTAATCAGTATGTCTGGTAGACATCGTGGATGGGCAGCTGGAAGGCTGTGGTAGGAAAGGCCTGCGGCATGGCATAGCTGGTGTAGCCTCCATATGCAGCTGCCGCCACGGCTGCATTTTTCTGAAGCGCGGCCAGCGCCGCTGTGTTGGCAGCGTAGTTTGTGATGGGGACGTAACCAGCTCCGTACAGGCCGCCGGCTGTGGGGATGCGCTGTACGCTATGGGCCATAGCATAGACAGGAGTGATTGGACGTCCCTGAGTAACAATGGAGAGGGAGAAAGGATTATTACTAAGCAACTAACATAAATGTCGTAAATGTTGTAATTCTGGCCCTGTTAAACATGATAAGTAGCAAGAATGTCATTTTTCTTGTCACATTTCTAAATTATCTTTAATTTTCTATGCTTTACATTGAAGTAAGATGCCATTACAGAGTTTATACAGTTAAATACAGTTTAAATGAGGTTTGGATTCTTTCAAAAATGTCCTGTAAAATCTTTTGAAAGAAGTTTTGGCCCTGCGATGGACTGGTGAGATGTCCAGGGTGTACCCTGCCTTCGCCCAAGAGACAGCTGGGATAGGCTACAGCTTCCCCGCGACCCTGAATTGGATTAAGCAGTTTGGAAAATGAATGAAGTAATGAAGAAGTTTTGATTAAAAGTTTTTTAAAAAATGTGATAAATTTATTGGACAATGCAACATCCAACAGAGACGCTGACATGAAATGATGAATTTACATATTTAACTAAATAGAAAATAGTCTGAGTAAAGATTTTGCACAATAATTGATACATAAACTGGTTCTCACAACCATAATTAAGAATACTGCATTGTACACATCCACACTGAATGAATATATCAACTCTACCTTTTATTGTATTTTCCTAAAAATCAATAATCTGCAGAAATGAGAAAATCTTTCATGTCCAAGACATGTATTCATATTTATTTATCCTAAAATGATCAGCTGCAGTTACATTTTTATGAAGGCTAAGCCAGTAGCATAATAAGCAACTAATAAGGTAATAACTTATTACATTATTTGCAAAATGATATTGGATCATAGACTTAATTACACCATTAGCATGTATTATGTTTTTGCCTCTTATAAATGTTTTTACCTTTGTTTCTTTTACAATAATTTTGTAAAATGTTTAAGATCAAATTCTAATTTGCAAACATGACCTGGACCTGGTACTTCATGTCCTCAACAAAGAACTTAAGATGCATTGAACAAAATTTATTATCCATTTACAAGACCAGTTTATTCAGTAGGGAGTTTCTGTTCCTAATGACACCGGTGACAGGAATAAATGAACCTGCTACACTTTCTTAACCTTAGAACACCAAGGTTGGGGGATTTTCACCAATGCTGATTTTCACTTGCAACTCATGCTATGTTAGTGTTCTAGGGTTGAACAGCTGGTTATTTTGAAGATATTTTACAGTTTTATCAGCATTAAACATAGTCTTGTGTTATGAGACACACCTGGAAAGGGGGAGGTGTTGACACAGCAGGCAGGACTGTGGCGGCTGCGGCAGCAGCAGAGGCAGTGGTGTGTTCAGGATGTTGCATGGCCAGAGGGTTGATAAGATGCTCCACAGTGTGCACCTTCCCCTCCTCCATCAGTTTAGCAGCAGGAGCGGCGCTAAACACTGGGTACTGTGCACCCAGTGCAGGCAATGCCACTACACACAGAAAGGAAAAAAATAAAGGGCTGGATAACAGATTGAGCCACAATAAAATACAGCATGAGACAAGTCACAAACATACAGCCATGTTCAAACATGCATGCAGGTATGCTGGGATCAGAAAGCAATCTTTGAAAAGAACATAAACTACTGAAGAAAACTACTAAAGAGGAGGTGAAGGATACAGTTTAGGCAACAAGGGAAAAATAAGTTACACAAACTGGCGTTGGGGTGTGATTTGGATTATGACGGTGCTAAAGTGTGGATTAACCCGCTTGGTTAAACATGCACACACACACACACATGCACACTGCAAACACAACATCGGTCATTGTTTCAGATACACAAAAGTCTTTTTAATCTGGTGGAGATCCTGTGATTCCACACAGACTGGGACTAAGACCAAGCTCCAGTTTGAGATCCTTTTGTTCCAGGAAGGAACATTGGTAAAATCCACTTTACAAACTACACCTGTGATGACCAAATACACGGCATGAATAGCAATATTAGGTGGTTCAATTTAGTTATGACAATTTGGATTAGTAAAGTATTAAATGAAAAGTGAAGATCAAAGGAAAAGGCCAGTGTTGCATTTTCATCATGGGTTTCTCGCTGTGAAGTCTAAACACACTCATCAATCTGCTGAAGTGTAACTTCATTTCCTGCTTCTGTGTTGCCATGACTTATTTGAAATGAGTTTCTTTCCAGAATTTGCACCAGTGCAGCTGCATTTCTTCCTGCTTACTGGCAGGAAAGAAAGTAGAAAACAAAATCTAAATTAGCAACAGGAAGTGTCTCAGAATTTTGTTGTCACACCTGTTTCAGCTGGATCAGATGATGGTGTCTATATGCCCCAATTCTTCGTAACACTGGCGTTATCCTTTAAGCATTCAGTCGTGTGGATAAAATCATCTTTAGCTTGTGTGTTTAGTTTGGACTGTCAGCTCCTCTTTGACTGAAACTGTTGGAGTTTAATATAATAAAAAGCTTATATGGACATTAAATAATCTATTTTTTTTTGTTAATTATTGCATTGTGGGTTGTTTTTGTGAATATTGCAGCATTTTACCGCTTTCTAAAATAAAACATTGGATAATATCAACCATATTTTAGAAGTCATAGTTGGAGCTGCGTCTATGTGTGAAGTGCATTTGTGGAAGAGCAATCATGTTTAGACAAATAACAGCACCATGTGGAAAAAAAACTCTGTTTCGATCATTTCTGTGGAGCTACTGCATTCGTCGTGGCAACAAAAAAAAACAAAATGGCGAAATTGTTATCATTTAAATCCTTGATTGTCCCCAATCTTTCAAATGTGTTTAGTTTTGGATTTAAACAAGCACCAACCAATGCAGCCCCTCAAGTTTCTTTAACATAGCGCTGTTTTCCGTCTGAACGGCCGAAAAGACAAATTTCTGATGAAGAGGGAAAAGGATAGAACAAGGAACTGAATAAAGCAGCTACTTTCTGGTCATGCTGGAGTAAATTTATTTAATTATTTTTCTTCTGTAACTTTTTGCACATGACCATCCAGCAACAGCTATCATGCTTATTCACAAAAAGGGTTCCTCAAACCACAAAGGAGAGAGGTTTAGTAAAAAGCCTTTGGAGATGGGCAAGGACATGGACGGTTATGTCTGTCTCACTGACTTGTGCCAGGTTTGATGCCAACTGGGTTGACAGAGGCAGCAAGCTCCAGACTGGGCATCAGCTCATAGGACTTTTCGGGCTGCTTGGTCTTGCCCTCGTGGTAGCGGCTGTAGATACCACGACCGGCAGAGTAACCTCCGAGGTATGACCCCCGCGGCCCAGGGGTACGGTTACCTGCAGCAGCACGACCACGACCTCGCACAGTACCTGCTTAAAAATACAATTAAAGTAGTATGTTGACAGGAGTGGTGGTTTTGGATATAGACTACTTTTGTAGGGCACTTTACTTAGAGTTTAGGACTCCTCATGTATGAGACTTGTTTAGCTGCTTTAGCAAGACGTTTGCCACTGGAAAGATTCAGCAATATTTACTCAGGATTTGTTTAGAGGTCTCATGCTCAATTTGGGCTCCCTGAGTACTATACTGATACTTTTTAATCAGATGGAGTTGTACAAATACACAGCAATGTGAAATGGTACTCTGAAATGTTTGGAGCTTTGGTAGGGGCCTTGCAATAATCCAGCATGAAATGGGAGGTGACAGCACAGCAGGAAAAGGATGGTGTTAGAAAACGTAAAGTTTGTCACATGGCAAGAAAGCTCATTGTTCATTGAAGGCATAAGTAGGAATATAGATATGAGAGATTACCATTGTTCTGTATCATTGGGGATCCTTTGGAGAGAAAACCAAAACACAATGATTGTTGAAAGTCAAATAGATTATCCTCATCACACCCAAGACCACATTTAATCAATCATGTGAGATAATGGGATTAGCATTCATTGGTCCATCAGCTTGTTTTGTCTTCGTCTTTTACAAACAAGTGTCTGATTTTCCGCATCAAACTCTCATCAAGTTAAAGATTTCTTAAAACTGTTGTCAAGTGAAAGTTTTGTCATCACAGATTAAATCATTCATTTCTTATCATTGAGCACATTTATAAATCATATGATCTGACTCTTTTTCATTGCTCTAGCATCTTCTGACTGCCGTCAAGTTAAGACTTTTCAAAAAACATTAGCTCAAAGACTTTACGATTTTGCATATGATCGTTAAAAAAACATGAATAGAAAATAACTCTAACCTTTTACAAAGTAGTCCCTGTTGGGTCCAATGAGGGTGTTGTAGGGATAACCATAGTAAGCCAATGTGTAGGGGTCACACTGATAAACGTAGTTTTGCTGAGTGGCTTCTGGCGTTGCAGAGACGCCGCCTTTTGAGGCCTTCTGGCGCGAGTACTGCTCTTTATCAACTGGCTTGGCAAGCGTCACCTCGATGCAGGACCCTTCTATCTCTGTACCATTGAGGTTGTCCATAGCAAGCACAGCATCATCCCGGGATGTAAAGTGGACGAAAGCATAATCGCGGATTTTCTTCACACGCTCCACACATCCAGGGTTCCACTGACTGAAAACCTGGATTTAAAAAAAAGGAGGAAATGCCGTCCGATTGGTCGATTGAATCTCTTTACATCAGGTAGAATCTAATAGAAAGTGATGCATCTAAAATATGCAAACTTATTTCTAACTCTCCGCAGATAAAAAGATGGCATGCAAGTCCCACCTGTCTAATTGTTTCCTCGCTGGTCTCCATCATTAGATTTCTGACATAGAGAATCTTCACCGTTTCCATCACATCTTCATCAACGTCAATCTCTGGCTCCGCCCAGTCGACTGCAATCTGGTGGCCCCACAGCTGAATACGCCCGGGCATCAACTTCCTGCGAGCCATGGCGGCCGCACGATGGGACTCATACTCTACGAAGGCAAAGCCACGGTTCTTCATCTTGTCTGCAGCACTGGCATAAACGATCACATCTAACACGCCTTCTGTCACTTTGGAGACCTCCTCCAGGATCTCCTCACGCTTCTTGGTTTTGGGAATGCCACCAATGAAAAGACGGCAGTTGTCCACAGAGGAGCAGACCCCCAGCAGCCGGCCAGGCCGCACCTCATAGTTATTCAGCTCCCGCACGGCCCTCTTGGCCTCGTGTTTCTCTGTGTACATCACAAATGCGTAGCCTCGGTTCTTCCCGTCAAAGTCCATCATCAGACGCATTTCATAGATGCGTCCCACGGACTCAAACACTGGAACCAACTCATCCTCGTAAACGTCTCGTGGGATCTTGCCGACAAAGATTTCACAACCCCGAGGAGGAGATGGACCGCTCCAGCCTGGAGGGGGACCGTATTTTCGTTGACCGTTTTCCTGCACCATAGTGTAGCCAGTGCGATCCATCAAAGCCACCAGCGCAGCCTCGTTGGGAGCTCCTGCAACACCTTCTGGGATGTTGACCTGTCCGTGGAGGGAATGGTGGGAGGCACCAGAGGGCTTGGAGGGTTTGGAGGTGGCAGTGTTATTGCTCATGTTCGAAGAGGAAGCAGGATCTTCGGCTGTCATTCTGACAAAACCATCCAATCAGATCTGGGGCCTGAGGAGAAATAAGAAAGATAAGTAAATTTAGTTACTGACAGTAAAGAGCTGCTGGAAAGACAGAGAGAGCGGAGATAGGAAGAAGACAAACAAGAAAATGCAGTATTGATACAATTCCACCAACAAAAGCCCACAAAATGGCTGCTCGCTAAGGTGGAGCAAAAATGATTAACAGCATGTACAGCATGCATGATTACCGACAAACTAGTCAAGACACATAATGTGACCTGAACACAGGGGTGGAAATACAGCATCTATAAATCCTCAGGGCGCCGTCCCCTATCAGCAGTTTTACAACCTTGTTTTGTTGAGTCCCTCAGATCCCTTGCTGACCTCTGACCCCTATCAGAGAGGATGAAGGACTGTAAACCCTGAAAACTCGAGCTCAAGGTTCACTGAGTCCGACTGGGTCACATGCTTCATGCGTGTCTTTTTGTGTGTACGCGCGCGTGTGTGTGTGTGTGTGTGTGTAAGAAGTAAGGAAAGTTTGAGTTAAGCTACACAAGAAATTCTTTATGAAACATGACCCCATGCCGTGACAAAAGCTGCACACAATCATTTATATTATACAAAACTTATTGCACAAACCCACCCCCACACACAGACACACACACACACACACACACACACACACACACACCATCACCACCTTACAGTGTTGGACTTTCAACCCTCTTATCGATATGAATGCTATACAGTGTGTGGGTGCAGCTTGTAATGTGTGTATTTCTGTTTGAGTGTGTGTGTGTGTGTGTGTGTGTGTGTGTGTGTGTGTGTGTGTGTGTGTTTCATTAAGAGGCACAGCCCTAAAAGAGAAACAGAGAACAATCAGAAATCGGCTTCCAAAACATAAACCTCTTACTCTGTTATTTTCCAACACAGCCAGCATTTAGAATGGAAAAATCCACAGCAGTTTAACCCCCCTCCCCTCAAACCCCGAACATAAAACACCGGCAACCATTAAAGATACAACAATAAAGTTTTTTTTTCTAACCTGATGTCCTGAAATCAAAGATAGCCTGGGCTGTGGTGGACACAGGTGAGGCCATCAACAAAGATGAAACACTACAAAGCCAAGCAACCATGGTAACATGCACACTCATTTGACCTGACCTGAAACTGTCGTCCCCCCCCCACCCCCCCACCCCCACAACACACACACACACACACACACACACACACACACACACACACACACACACACACACACACACACACACACACACACACACACACACCTGTTTGGTTCCCCCAGAGCTGTAGGGCTTAATTGTACCTCATCTCATGTAAGGGTGAAAATGACATAAATATCAGTTTAAATGACAAAAATGGCTTGAAAAGTAAAAGACTTAAAGGGGGTGAGTTTAAGCTACATTTTCAGTTGACGAGGACTTTTTCAACTATTTTGACAAGAAGGTCAAAACAGGGTAAAAGCTGAGCGTGAGGAAACACATGCTGCTGTTTCCGCAGGTTCAGATGACATGAGTCTATATAAACACATAAATTTCAAACAAAAAAACCTTAAATAGATAATGATTCTTGTCAGTGAGGCTGGTGTTTCCTTTACAACATGGAAAGAAGACCTATCAGTCAACGCAAATCTTGAAAGCTGATGACATTTTATCACTTTTGTCATAATTTGTCTCTGTTTTGATTTGTTTCTCTGCTCTGACAGCTCAGCGTGCCGTCTTTCTGCTCCTGCTATCACGGTGATGTGCTAACACGACTCCATGTCTTATCTGCCTTATCTTGTCAGCCTGATGACAAAGGGAGGACAATATTCACTTTGGGAGTTCTGCAAGGTGATAAAAACGAAGCTATGTAACACATCGAGGTCAAGACACAGGGGTGACACACACACACACACATGCGCACACACAAATCCTTTTTACTGGTAATCGGTGTCACAACTTTATTTTTTGTGAGAGCGGCTGACCTGTTTCCTGCTTTTGAGCACTTGGAGATATTCCTAACTTCCTCAGTGCTGACTGTGACAGAAGTGAAGCAAAAATCAAAGATATGAGAACAGTTCCTGAGTGTGTGGCATCAAAATGTTTCTCAAAAAAGACTTACCAAAAATAAAAGTAACAGGAAGCAACAAAGCAAGGGGGTAAAATAGAGAATAAATGAGCTAAGATATTTTTAGCCCCCTCAAAAAAAGCAATAAGTTTGCGACACCAACGATGACAAAAGCTTTAACTTTGTGGATACCGGCTGTGTGTCTGTGTGCATGAAGGAGGTGAGGAGGCAACCTGAGGCGAAGCCAGGTAAATGATTAACTTTACTGAGAGCAAATCACAGCCTTTGTTCACAGAGGGCATAAAGATTTACAGATGATGTCCCAGCTAGTAAAAAAAAAAAAAAAAAAAAAAAAGAAGTCAGGGTGGGGGGGGGGGCGGTAGAAAGTTATGAGCGCTTAGGTGTGATTCCTTTGCTCTGATTTAGCCTCATTTGTTGGTGCATAACAGGAACAGTCAGCAGTTGTCAGGTTAAACATAATCAGAGCTCAGACAGAGTTCACCTGGTCAAAGGTTATGAACCGAGAAGGGAAGGAGTAGCCAGCCAGCGAGCGGTGAAGGATGTTGGCGTTCCAGTTATTGCCATGGAAATTGTCCATTAGGTAATGTTTATGAGCAAAAGAAGCACCTGATTCACTGCATATTGACAGCTTGCTATTCAGGACTGGATTGTTTTATGAGGGGACAAAAAGGCTTTTATGGGATCACTTAAGGGACCATTTCATAATCACTGACTGATTGCTGCTGGCAAATCCTTTCACCCCCCCCCCCCCCCCCCCCCCCCCCCCACACACACACAAATAAACACATAATATATAGTCTTGTAAAGTGCATTTGCAGCTTAAAAGAGGCAACGCTCTGTATCTGTTATGTCTAAGTGAATAAGAGTCTGCCCACTTAGTATTTATGTCAGAAAAATCTCCTGTTTTGTTCAGAAGTTTTTAATTACACAAACCCAATGCCACACTTTAATGAAGATTAAAAAACTAGAAACATCTATGTATGTGCACAGTGTTAAGGAACAATGCTCATCTCAGCTGTTATCCGAGCAGTGGTCCAGCATACTGAGGAAAACAGGCCTCAGGAAGCTGCCATCGTAGTGGACACGTGGGAGGCGACTGATTCTCTGCCAGAAGCCACTGATGACAGTGTCACAACTCAGAACAGGATGAACCAAACACTAATACTTAAAATGCAAGCCTCAATCTGCTGCTGCTACACACAACACACACCAGAAGCAGGTGGGACACTACATGACTCGTTTAAACCCTAAATTGCCCCTTAAATCTAAGACATATTAATAGACAGAAGTAAACAAAAAACAAAAAAAAAAAGACTTCTCATAGTTTCGAGTCATGCAAAATGTGCTGTTGAAAAACAACAAGTCCCTTTACAGCTAAAGCAATAAGAGACAGAGGGGGAAGTGAGACTGGAACGGAGCAAAAACACTGAGAAAGATAATGTCACTGCAGAGGGATGGCGGTGGGAAAAGAGAAGAGGAAGCAGAAGCAGAGAGTTGTCAGATAGGAGGATAGCTACCCCTGTTGATTCACAGCGCTCCGCTGCCTGGCCGCCTGCTCTGGGAGTGTTAGTCTACCTCCATGAGAGACAGGTACAGCAGGGCACTGAGCACAGAGTCCAGCCTCCTCTGCACTAACACACACACACACACACACACACACACACACACACACAGAGCCAAAGCTGCAGCCATGAGAGCTGATGAGGGTGGAGCTAAAACAGGTACTTTAGTGAGCAGTGTTTGTGTGTATAAAAAGTTGGAGAGGGTTTTTTTATTTTTTTTTTTTATTTCTTGCTTTTATGATACATGATCAAAGATGTAAATAAATGTGATGGAAAGTAATAAACGTTCAGTGTAAACTTATAGCAGA
>NC_136621.1:33187790-33244491 GCF_933228915.1 Telmatherina bonti
GTGTACAAAGCATGTAATTTAATCTTTAAAAAGGGGATATAGACATTGTAATGTGATATAAATGTAGTGATGAAACAACAGCAGATGTCTGCAGAAATGATTACTGAATAAAGATATCAGTGATCGGGGGATTTCCCTGCCTTTTTTTTGACAACAAGACAAAAACAATGTCATTTAATTTATCCTCTAAACCCGTGATAAAGGGATAGTATTTGTAATGGTCAAGCCTATGCATTGATTATGATTGGTCTTTGATCATGATGGGGGCCTAATTTTCACGGTTCGCACCACATCACACAAACTGACGCTGTGTTAAGCTGGAACGCAATTACTCAGAGCTAAATCAAGAGTAATCACACAAGAGTGGGGAGGAAAGACAGTGCCTCTTGGACTTTGTTGAATATCTCTGATAAGCTGGTTCCAAATTAAGGCCAGGGTCACACACACGCATGTGCACACACACCGATGCATACTGGAATCTGCTACATGGGCAAAACAATGAATAATCGGGAATAAACTGACAATAAAGCTGCAGCGGTAATCAGTATCTCTGCTGAGGACATTGTATGACTGATTATGACAAGTCATCCATATAAGTAAATGAGTAGCGTGTCACAAGACCGGAGGCCCTGCTGTTTATACCTGCAGAGACATACGACTTCTAGCAGCACACAACGCTGCTCAGGTGACACTATGTTTTCCTGGAAACCATTCCAACCAGTCAAAAGCAAAAACTACTTTGAGAATGTGCGGTTCATGTCAGGATTTTCAAGGATAGCATTTGTCCTTGAAGAAGCTTCGCAGGATAATGTATCATGACTGCAACTCCCACAGGATAAGTTCCATAAAAAAGAGATTTCTTTTGAACGCTCACTGCGCATTAGTAAATTCAGTGGTAAGCAAATTAAACTGCTACTTGTAACAATGCAGAAGTAAGTACTGTGGTTGACCTTCTGAGGACACATGTTGTCCTTGTGTAGTGGATCTCAGCTGTAAGCGCCTTGACTGCAACAGGATCAATGGAGAATTAAGTCACAATGCTGACTGACAAGAAGGAATGAATCTGAAGAATTTTAGATTAAATTATTTATATTTAAGTCCACATTTTACAATGTCTGAACACCTTATATTTGCCATACTTCTGTCTCCAATCCCTTTATCCCTTTCCATTTTTTTCTTTTCTGCTCCTTCCTCTCATCGATGTACCTGTCACCGTAATTCCTCTGGTTCAACCAAGCTCAAAGACGAGCAGCGGGGAGGGAGGGGGGAAAGTGGAACATGGGAAGAAAGGGATGAAATCAAGAAAAGAGCAGGGAGAGTGTGTGTGCACAGCGGGGGTAAGGAGAGAAAGAGAGGCCAGATGGAGAGGAGTGAGAGAGGTCAGTGAAAAAGAGAATGAGGAGGGGAACCAAATGTTCAGGACCCCTTAGTACCAGAAAGCCTTTAAAAGTTAAACTGGCTTGAAGAATTTCAGGTCAGAGTGTGTAAGTGACCACAGAGGGATAATTCCAGTTCGTTTAATCTGACCCCCCCCCCACCTCTCCAACCTGACTCTAGGACCTTCACATTTATCTCAAATGTCAGTCAAAACACTTCAGTCTGCCTCACAAGGATCAGGCACAACATTAGAAAGAGCTTCTTCGCCATCATTGAGAGCTACATTTATCATTTTGTATGCAACAATTATAAAAAGAGGAGCCTCTCATTCAGCTACATAGTCAGTCCTCACTAATCAGAAGAGCCGCTTTAGCTTCAGGGGCTTTGCCTCCTTAGACAAACACATTCCTCGGGCTAATCAGCTAGTCAGCTCAAGGCCATAATAGACATTGTCTGAAGCAAGGACAGCTAAATGTAACAGCATATGTGTAAAAAATATGTTTTCTTTTCAGTAAAAATGGAGTCCAGAAAGGTTTCAAAGGCATTTCCACACAAAAACTACCATGAAAACACCTTGAAGATGACATACACTGTCTGAAACAATAAAACCACCACCTGGATCTAGCTCAGCAAATAGGCAGTTGCCTCCTATTGGATCATTACTGCCTGTGTGACAAGATATTTTACCCCAAATGATGCAAATAGTTGGTCCATACCACCATGTAGAAAAACCTTCAGTAGTAGTGGGAAAGTTGCCAGTCTGCTTAAGTCTTCCAAGAAGAAATATGGTCTAAAAAAACATCCTGACTGATGGTGATCGGCGTTTGGTGACAGCCAATCGAAGAAGAAGAAGAACACCAGTAGAACACCAGTAGAACTCAGGGCTATGGTTAATAGTAAAAGTAAGAGCATTTCTACATGCACAGTTTGAAGAAACTGAAAGGATTGGGAGAAAATGGCTTCAATTTACTAGTGAGCATAGAGACTGGACTCTGGATATATGGAAGGTCTTGTGGTCTGATGATTCCAGATTTGCCCTGTTCCAGAGTGATGGGTGCATCTGGGTGAGAAGTTTTTAATCTTGCTTTGTTATGTGCTCATAGAATGAGTTCAGCTGACTGCCTGAATGGATGAGCAGGTTATTTTCATAATAGATGGTTTTCTTCTCTGATACATACATGTTAAGTGTACATGGGGCGGGGGGGGGGGGGGGGGGGATTTTGCGCGTGTGTTCTATTATATGGGGTTATATGGTTGCCGCATGTTATTTTTCCTCAGGGGTGGAGGATTTGTCTCCTCGTGTTGGTTTACTTTCTCCCCGTATCATAATCTGGGAAATTTCCGGGAAAATAACAACTGAGGAAGGTGCGGGAAAGAAGCTTCAACAGCGGGTGTTTCTCAGCTAAAATGGGATACTTGACAGCTATGCCCTGATGGCAGGACCAGAATTTGTGAAAGAGTTAGTTCACCGGAGCATGATAGATCATTTCACACATAGATTGGCCACCAGAGTCCAGATCTGAACCCCATTGAGAATATTTGGGAAGTGCTGAAGAAAACTTTGCGCAGTGGTCCGACTCACCCACCAATAGAAAATCTTGGTGAAAAATGAATACAACGCCGAATGGAAAAAGATCTAGTGTCATTGTTTCTGCTGTGAATCAGCAGAGCAGAACCTAGATGCAAAATCAGATGACCTATAGGTTCAATGTTAAAGATCTGCAACCAGTCAGCAATCTTTACAGTCATTTTGCTGCAATTGGCTGCAAAGAAATGATGAACTAAGAATTAAAAAAAAGCTGGAAGGAGAAGTCAGCTGGAAGGTACAGGCTTGGTGAACTGGTACTTTCTAGCAGCAGGGACAGGTCTGAGCTAAACTAACAGCCATTTTCCAGAACAGCAACATTACCTTGCCTGCTTGGGGGAGCAGCCATTAGGCCCCACAAACCCCAAGGTAACTCTACCTCACATCCTGTGCTAGCTTCTCATTTCTGAAATATGAGAGGGGCTACACTGACATATCCGTGGCTCTTCATTCAGTGAATGAAGAAAAACATCTTATCGTTGCCAAGCAAGGTTAAGGTTAGGAAAGTTTATTTTCATGATAAAGCTTCTAAATGACCAGTTCTGAGTAACAGAACATCTTTTGTGCGAGTCATTCAAGTCAGGACTGGTGTACCTTTGTTGTATTTAGGAGTCATGCATAAAAATATCAAGATGACTTGTGGGGTTGAAGCGGATTTGCAAGTGATGTGCATTTTAGGAGAAAAGGGGCTAAGTAAGGAGGAAGATGGCATTCCATCTCTAACCCAGGGATCAGTAACTCCAGACCTCTTCTGCCAGTGTCCTGCAGGTTTTTTATGTTTCCCTGCTGCAACACACTTGATTAAAAAGACATATTTTTTTCAACAGCTTGTTGTAAAGTTTTGCACAAGCCTCTTAACAACCCTTTATTTGAACCTGGTGTGTTGCAGCAGATTCACTTCTCAGTACGTGGGAATTGGTAATCCCTGCTCTATCCAATGATTGTCAATCAAATGATTCTGCAACAGTGTTCGAACATTTCATCCTACCCATCGAGATGTCCTACCGATGCTTTCTGTGCATGCACACAAAATGACAACACAGTTTCTACATGGGTTCAGGACATTCTCATAAATACATGCCACCTTGATGTCTGCGTTTAAGAAAAACTCGACCTCCATGTTGTGAGACTTTTGTGTTGGTAATTTAAAAAACCGATAGCTGTTATATTTTTATTCAGGTTCATGGAAATTGTACATTATACATGATCTAAACCATTTTTAGATGTTCATAATATTAATGATGGATTTATTAATTAATTTAATAATGTAATTTATACTGTCAAATAAAAAATACATAAAAACACTTTATAGGCTAGTTTGAGACAATACGTTTGGATCTTCAGTTTAAAGAAAATTTATCAGCATATATTTAGATTAATGACCTTTAAACTATTTGTTAATTAGACAAAAATATGATGTTTAAAGAATAGCCGAGTTATTATGTTATGATGGTGTAGCACAGATAAACTGATATACCTATTAAATTCAGCCTATTTGAATAATGCTTTATTCATCCCAGAGTTGGATTTCAATTTTGCTTTGATAAGGTAGTGTGTTTTTGACAGAACAACGGCAGCTTGATGCGATTAGGCACACACTAATGTGGTGCTGAGCGTCAACTATTAAAGAAGGATGATGATGGTGGTCGAACCAGGATGTTTTTGCTGTTTTGAACATAGACACAACTGATGTGCAAAAAGGGCTTAGATTATATTTTAGGGGAATAATAAATCCTCAGAAGGTTCCTTAAAGCTCACATCCTGTGCTAGCTCCTCATATATATATATATATATATATATATATATATATATATATATATATATATATATATATATATATATATATATATATATATATATATATATATATATATATATATATATATATTATTTTTTTTATTTATTTATTTATTTATTTTTTTTCTTCACATTTCTATTTATTTTAAAGACTTGGAAATGAGCATAACTTTGTACTCACCTGAGCTCACCCGGTTGACAAACACAGAAAAGTCAGTCAGACTCCAGGAAAATCTCATGTAACTTTTAACGCTTCAACTTTAAACTTTTACCTTAAAAAAAGCGAACAACTCCTAAAATAAGCCAGCTCACACTCTCACCTCTGGCTTGTTTTTTAGTACTAAAAATAACTTGAGATGATGAATGATTTCAGATATCGCACACACACAAAACAAACAGCTCTCCTCACAGGGGCAAAAGTCCATGTTTTATGACGAGGAACCCGGAAGTCTATAGGTAATTATACCAGTTTGTCTGTGTAGTCACTGAAGCTTTTCTTTTTGTACCCCACCTTAAACACACACACTCACACACACATACAGTGTCATGCCACTCCACTGGTTCCACTGGTTACATTGTAAGGACACCTTGATCTCCATTCCTATCACTGATTGGTTTAAGTGGCTTTGTTGCCTTTTTTTTTCCAATCAATCTGAGGTGGTGCAACAGGTAAATCTGGAAAACGGCTCACACAGACACAAGAAGGTGAATTTCTACTACATGAAGTGACAGGATAAAATAGCAGACAAACAGAATTTTAAAAATAAAAGGGTCAAAGGTCAGAGGTGTGTGTGTCTGTTGTCACCTTTGATAAAATGTCAGTTTGCAACATTTTGAGAAAAAGTTTAGTTTTTACTGCCGACAAATTTGAGCTAATTTTGATGATTTTGAAGGTGCTGCTTGAAAGAAAACAAAACAAAAAAGCCAGTTTTAAAAAGAGTTAAATAAATGATGTTTTTAAGTAAAGAAAAACTAACTTAAACAATGCTCAAGGATGGTATTGACATTTTACCTGTATCCCAGCACGGATATTGACGAACAGACGAAGCAGATGCAGTCAGTGTTTTCTTGGTTTTGGCCGTCACGTCACGCTTGTCTAAGTTTTTCTGCCTCTATCCATTCACAGACGTTTGGTCCTGACATGCAGCAGTAAGACACGCAGAGTGCGGAGGTGGTTTAGTGTTTACTCATTCTCAGAGGTCAGAAGAGGAGAGAGGTGGGGCCACTCAGCACAGGTAACCCCCACCACCACCACCACCTCCTTCAGCCTCTCTCTTCTAGCATGATAAGGAATCAGACAAAAGGGAAAGAAATGGATAAAAGGGCAGAGGGTGTGACGGGCAGAAATCATGGACAACAGCCAGAGAATGACTATTGTATTATAGTTCATAGTTATGGTATCATTACATGTACAACTACAATGTAATAGATGTCTCATAATTAGAAAGAAATTCATAATAATGACAATTACAAAGCGCAAATGTACTGATTGCATGACAGGAAAAAATTTGTTTTGTATTGTGTTTCCTATTTATTTAGTGGAAGTAAAGATAATAACACGACATGCTAACAACACGACTGTTAACATACTAGTCAATGGAATCAATGCTGAATTATTTCAACTTCAACCAAATTAATCTCACAGAAGCGCCACTAAAACCCAGTTATGACAGAACTGCCTTATTAGTTTAGTGATGGAGCTATTTGAAAACTGATAAATAACATCTTTCCCATAAAACTTTGTTATTATGTTATTACAGCTTCTGTCTGATATGGGACTATAAATAACAAGCTGATAAAAAAAAATAAATAAATAAAAAAATAAAAAAAACAGGTTTGCTTATGGACCACAATAACAACTGGTATTTTTTTTTATTGAAGAGGACGTTGGTGCTAATTTCTAGCTGAGATCTTCTCAGTCTAAATTAATTGAGCTGAGTTTAACCAAAGATTTTTTTCAGTATTTAGTCTTGGATGAACAGTTCAGCTAAAGCACTTTACTGCTGGGTTTGTATGGTAGGTCAGCGATGGGTGATCCAATCTGGAGATACGTATGCCCATCATACGTATCTCCAGATTGGATACTGCCACTATCAAATGGTTACAAATTGAGACAGCACTGGTTGTGTGTAGCCCAACTGGTTCAGATGCCTCAAATTTTAGGTCTAATAACATTTGACCCTTTGCTGCATTTCACCCCCTTTCTCTGCCCTCATTCCTATCTTCTCCTCACTGCCAATAAAGCCCAGTAGAAACTGAAATTGTTAGGGTCTGATAACTGCTATTATTCTGGTCACAGTGTCTGATGTCTTGTAGCCCATGTTACAGTTTATTTAGAAAAACCCTCACAATACTTAATTAGCCAAACATTTATCAAGTTTCCACTCATAAATGTATTCATTTATCATAAATCTACACAGGGACGGCCTTTACTAAAACAACATAATGTGTGTTTCATGGGCTGCACTTTTATCTAATGTCAAACTCTCAAACTATCTCATTGTTTGTATCTTTATGGGACACTCATAGAAATACTTGTAATTTTAACATTTTAACCATGATAAAAGAGGGAAGTCTGGGCTTCCTTGCTTAGGCTGCTGCCCCCGCGACCCGACCCCGGATAAGCGGCAGAAGATGGATGGATGGATGGAAAAGTGTTACTATAAAATTGGACTCTTTAAAACTTGGATATTTTTTTCTAAAATAACAGAGGTTATACAGTAGTTAGTGGTCAGTACTAACAGATGTTTATTTATTTATTTAGTCATATAATTAAATCATATAACATACAACAAATGTATTTAGTACAAACATAACATTATATAGTGACTAAAAGGTACAGGCTGAAGCGTAATGCTTATATTTAAGCCTGTCCTATTTAAATCTTAAACCACCCATCAACATGCTTTAGTATTACTAAACTTTTCAGCTTTTATTTTGATAAGTAATCACAGTGAAGCAGCTGGGATCTTTGATGATCAATGTGGAAAATTCAGTACAGTTCTAAGATTTCATGGACTAGCATGCAGAGGCATTTTGCACATCCAATGATGTGGTCAAATATGGTCATTTGCCCAATAAAGGGTTAAGATGCTGGGTGATGTAAATAAAAAAGATCTTTGGAACAACTTATGCTGACATTGAAACCATCCAAAAAAAAAAAAAAAGAAAAAACCCAGTTGAATAAAAAAAGTCAATGAAAAAAATCACATTCTGCTTGTTGTGTCATGGCGGCGTCAAGGCGATAAACTGACATGCATGAAGCTTTGAGGATTTATGAGCAAGGGGAATTAAAGGTCAATAAAAAGTTAAATAGGAAATTACAGAAAGTTTCTTTAAGGTCTCAGTTTGATGTGACTTAAAGTTCAGACTTATTTCCCTCCTGTCTGTGGTTGCACATCCCTGTATCTGCCACACAGAGAGGCAGTGTGTGCTCAACACTGCAGTAAGGTGCCATGGCAGTTTCACTTGACATGTCGTGCTTTGTAGGAATTGAAAGTCGCTTTACAGGCAACACAGTGGTTAACGCATGAAAGATAAGAGCATGTAAACCAGACCAAAGCTGTCACATTCCACTCATATTTACCAGAAACACATAGTGTGTTAGAGAGAATAGGAAGGGCAGCACACGGACAATGTGTGGAAGTGGAGATAACCTTAAACAACAGTTAAATCGAGCAGGGCCTGCACCACGATCAGACGGGGTGCAACTCCACTCCAAACTAAATCCAAGCAAGTGAGTGTGAGCTGGTGGCATTGTACAAGTGACACATTAACCATTGACTCTGTTAATGAAGGACAAGCAATCACTGATTCTGACCCTTCTGGCAACACTCTCTCATACACAGATAGTCAGTTCAAAGTTTTCAAGTGGGGAAATTGCTCTTTGGCAAATTATAAAAAAAAAATGGGAGCAAAGGCAATCCAGCACCATAAACCTGTTTTACAGGTAGGGGAAAGGGATACAAGCAGAAAGACACACTACATCACACACACGATGCCAAATGTAAGTGCTGAGATCAATATAATGTGCAGTCGTGAAAGAGAGGCTGTAAAATCAGACCGTCATTATAAAAGCTTAAGGAAAAGTAGCTGCAATTTAAAAGTAAAACCCAACTAAAGTTGAAGGAAAAGATCAAATATTTCCCCTAAAGGTGTCTTAAAAGCAAAGCATCAAACAATAAACATGACACAGGGCAGTGACGATAGCAATCTGCTCTATGTTAACCGGGACAGAGACGAGGAACTGGCCCTGTAGGTCTCACATGAACCGTAAGGAAGCTGCACACAAACAGTCTTACAACGGTCAAGGATGGAGGGGAAACCTGTTATAATAAAGATTCAGTTTCACAGTCCTGCGAGCTGACAGGGAAATGTTCGGCTCTGTTCTGTTGTGACACTTCCTCAACGAAACAGTCGCCTTAGATCCTGTGACGATTTTGAACCAATCCTGGTGTCGTCCTGATCAACAACATGACTCAGCACAAAAATGAGAGCCTTTCTGTCCTCCTGTCCCCGCATACACACACAAGCTCTGACTTCAAGGTCCAACTTTTTTCTTTTTTTTTCACCCTGATGAAAGAAGTTTTCCCTTTAGCCTAGACTTTGGTCGGCTGACACTCCACAAGTCACGTGGCTTGTCACCAGCCAGTGACAGACGAGCCGGAGGTTGTGCTTAGGTGCTACAGTCACCGCCAAGGTCAAGGAGATGAGGGAGGAGGATGGCAGAAAGAGAAGGATATGAACCAATGATTCTAAAACAACTTGACCAAAGAAAATAAGTCATGCTTATGACTGTTAACCACACTGCAGCTGCTTATCATCTGGCCGGTAACCGCTGCAACGTCAACATGGCTGACCAGCCTTTCTTTGAGCACTGACTATCAACCCTGACTGCTGGGTGATTAAGTACATTAACACGTGGATGAAATAAGACCACAAAGTAAAATAGATTATACTTTAAATCTAAACTGGTCTGTTTGAACAATTTTACAGGAAAAAGTTTAAACTCAAGGTCTTTTATTTATCCTGTTTCAGCTGCTGTAACAATTTAACATGTTATTCCACCTTGACTGATGATGTGTAGTGATCTACAAAACATTGGCTGCATGCAGGTGAGTGAAGACAATGCCAAGGAGGAAACACAGCAATAATGATTTTAGAGAAACTGTTGCTGTGCATCAATCTGGGAAGAGCTGTTAGGCCCAAAAGTTTAGAGTCCTTTATTCCACTTTTCCGCTTTGGCCACATCTTCCAAGAAGTGGGCATTCCTGTAAAAATCACCCCAAAGTCACACTGTGCAGCTTTCAGAGGAACTACAATAATCTGATCCAAGTCAATTCAGTTTAATTCGGTTTATCTTCACAAATTAGTACTAAGATCCAACAGGCCAAGCGCAGATATGAGTCCACTATCTGAAGCCCTGAAGATATAATAGAAAACTTTCTATGCAAATAACACTGGAGCCACATCTCAGGCTCGATGAGCCTTGATGGCAGGTTAAATGTTCATGACAGTAAATTCCAAAACTAGTCTGGTTTGTTCTGAAGGGTTGTCAGGAGTAAAGGGCTGCCTAGACCCAAAACAATACCTAACAAATCAAATCAGATTCTATTTATAAAACTTTATTTATAAAGCGCTGTTCGTGCAAAAAGCAACACATGTTTTACATAATAAAAGCATGTTTTTCATATTTAAATACAGTCAAAATAAAACATGTTGTCTCAAACCAAAGTATATAATACAGCAGTTTAAAAACACACACATGATTCTATTTTCTTTCACACACACATGCACGCACGCTCTCTCTTTTTCCTCCTTACCTACTACACAAACATTAATTCCAATCCCTAATTTCTGTCTCTTAACTGAATGTCGGTGTAAAACTAATAATAGAAGTAAACAGAGCTGCTGTGAGGAAACAACATCTGTCCACACCAGGAGCCAGCCCACCCATGGCCACGGAGGGTGCCACCGCAGGAACCAACCAAATAAGGGAAAGCCAGAGTCCACGCTGCAGCCGTAGGGTTGTGACATGGAACCCCAAGTGACCCAGACAAGGATAATCACCATGGCAACCACCTTGCAGACCGAGCAGGCAGCCCCCAATGTGGAGGAACGCAATGGAGTTAAAACCGTTAAAAAATTATCATACACCTAGAGATGATAATAAAATAGAATAAAATAAAATAAAATAAAGATAATTATAATGATAACAATAATGTGATAAAAAAAAATACTAATTAAATTAAATTAAATTTAATTTAATTTAATTTAATTTAATTTAATAAAAAACATTTTTACAAGTTATCACAGACAGATCCAGTTGTATCTTTGATATCTTGAAAACCTGTTGGTAACTTCTCCAGTATTTTATGGCCAAGTACCGTGGCCATTTAGAGTGGAACTATATGCATACAGTATACACTGGAAATGATCCAATATCACAATGATAAAGAATCCTTCAAAAAAATTCCTGGATCCAGATCATGATCGGATCACTCCCAACACACAAAATATGTGATTATCTTAGTCTGCATCAGACTAGTTACTGTAAGTGATGCAATCTTTTTTTTCTATATCTGTATAAATATTCACTAATGTAAAGGCATCTGAGGTTTAGGCAGCTGTGAAAATACAATCTTTACCGTTCCATGTTTCCTGGAAAGACAAAATGTTCTTTAGCACACTTAAAACAGACACACACACACACACACTCAGTAAAGTGAGACGAGAAAAGTATAACCAGCTGATAAGAGCTGAATGAATAGCTGCTGGAATTCGGTGCCAGTCAACGGCAGCTCCTCAACAGACACCCAATAGCTTAACGCTGAAAACATTGTCATGCAAACCACTTGGAAAACAGGTGCTTAATGACGGGAAAAAAAGGAAATCATCCTGAGAAAACCACAGGTGTGTGTGTAATACACCTGCTCTCCCAACACTGCATCGAAACTAGTCGCAAACAAAGAAGGAAGTGTGGGAATGTAACAGCGAGGATAGATGTGTGAGGCAGAAAATGAGAGAAGGATGAGCGTGGCTGTCTGGAAATAAAATGTGTGTGTGTTTTAGTGCATGTATAGCTTCCATGTGACTTCTCTGTGCCAGTTTTGTGAATGAGTTCATAGTCAGGCTCAACCCATGGAACATTCCACTCTGACCCTGTGTGTCGGGGACTATCGTGTGCTTATGTGTGTGTGTGTGTGTGTGTGGGATTTTAGGGGTGGAGCCTCATCATGAGATGTAGTGCTTTACTGTGTGTAGTTTCTGTCCTTCAGATCTACCCAGTTACACACACATACACCATGAACATCTGTTCGCCCTCCCTACCAGAGTCAAATCACACACTGTGGACACACACCTTGTTTCATGGCCTGCTGTCCAGACAACTGGCCCATTGTGTGTAGCAGCAGGTATGCAGAGAAGAGCCTGCAGTCTGCAGGCTGCTAACTGTGTGAAAACAAGCTAAAAAAAATGCATTTTTTGTCTCCATCTTTTTCACAAAAAGATCCTACCAACGATCCTTCAGTAGTTTCCTTACACTGCGAAAGAGAATTTCCTTCATCTCTGCTTATTACTATTAAATAAGGAAGCAGATCGTCTTACTGTAAATATGTACAAAAGGTACAATAGAGCAGTGTATGTATAGGAACAAAGTCCGACCCTTAAATACGCCTCTTTCCTCACTCATTAAACCCGAAAGAGTTGGATTACGAAACTAACAGTGAAATGAAGCAAAATAAGAGCATTAGAGTATGAGCAGGTTGGAGGACTGGGGAGGGATAGAGGAAGGCGAGCAGGATAAACGAGAGGATGGAGGGTTCAGCAGAGTCATCGCACTGTGGGGGGGCAGTGGCAGGGATCACACAGGGGTCAAGGGTTGAACAGTGGAAGGCAGGGGACTGAGGAAAAACAGGGGAGGAGGAGTGTTGATCCAGCCTTCGCAGTGAGTGGATGTCACCTGTTTACACACTCAGCAATCATGCTACGCTGTCAGAAGAGAGATAGTTGCACAACGCCTCATCTCAGCGTCACACTTCTCACTTCGTGTTGTAAAGCTGGTCTAGGATGATGGTTATTTGTGCATTAATAGTATCTTATTGAACTGGGTTTGGTGTGTGGGAAACACCTGAATATGTGATGTATCTTACAAAAGAAATCACGTAATGATGCTTAGTGAACCCTGCATGCCAGAGATCAGGTCATAAGCCTATTATTTGTTTTCATAACTAAGCTATTACTGCTGCCATGATTATGGTCCTATTGTAATTAATGTGGGGTATGTGGGTGTCTGTGATAGAGTAGATACTACATCAGTATATGGACTGTTGTGTTTGCATTACCTTAAAATATTAAATAAATGTCCACGCTGTGGTTCAGCTTCCATCATACTGCACTTCAACATCTCTATAGTAGCACAAAAAGAGCTAGAGATGAGCTATACACTGGCATTATCCATCCATTCATTCATCCATCCATCCCTCCATCCATCCATTCATTCATCCATCCATCCCTCCATCCATCCATCCATCCATCCATCCACCCATCCATCCATGATGTTTTGTTGTACCCAATCACAACTTTGGTTCTTTACACTTATTTGCCTTACCCTGTAGTAATTCCTGTAAAGCCTGAGATGAGAGCGACTTCTATTCTTCCAGGTTATGCTCTTACAGTTATGGGTAGTCTTAAGTCTTACTTAAGTATTACTTAAGTCACAATGGGGGCATCACCTGATGCACTGAGAAGTACCTTGCTCCATTTCTCTAATGTATAAATATATGACAATATTGCCATCTCTAACTTATTTCTCGCAGGTCTTCCTGAATAAGTGCAGTTGTTCATGTTGTTCTGTCTTTCCTGTCCTCTCCAACCCAACCAGTCGAGGCAAATGGCTGCCCTCGCTGAGCTGGGTTCTGCTGGAGGTTTTCTTCCTGTTAAAAAGGATTTTTTCCTTCCCACTGTCACCTCATGCATGCTCAGGATGGGAGATTAGATCGAAGTCATGATTTGATGCAATCAGTTAGATTCTATTATAGGCTATGTATGAATTGGCTTGAAATGATGTGTACGTAAAGTGCCCCGTGACAACATTGTTGTGAAGTGGCGCTATACAAATAAAGCTGAACTGAATTGAATTCTGCTCTCTAACCTCATGAGCCAAACCAAAACCTCAGTTTTTGTTTGTCAGGTCCAGGTGGACCATTACATTGGATTGCCTTGGCAAAACTGCCTCCTAAAAATCTATATTTCTGCTGGCACACACCTTTTCCTCATGAAGAACTATTTTTCTTCACGTTTCACAGCAAACTGGTGAAATTTACCTACAGATACTGAAAGTTTAGCATATGTAATTACATCCTGTAGTGCAGACTGCATATATACTGAATTACCTCCAGGAATCCTGAATAAATATGAAAACGTAATGCCAATGTGACACTCCAATAGGCTGATGATCTGTCCAGAGCCTGCCTTACCTCGAGCTCAGTACCTGCTGGGATTGGCCCCACAATCCTTCACTGGAATTATTTGAGCAACGCGGTGGTGTAGTGGTTGGGCCTCACAGCAAGAGAGTGGCTAGTTCGAGCCTCAGCTGGGAGGGTTCTAACAGTGGTCTTTCTATGTGGAGTTTGCATATTTTCCCCTTGTATGTGTGGATTCTCTTTAGGTTTCTTCCGGCTTCCTCCCACCCACAAGGCATTAGTTGCTATGGTAATTGATAATTTATCGCATGTAAGCTACTTTGGATGAAAGCTCTGCCAAATGACTACGATAGAATAGAAAATGGATGCTGATCTTAAATTATAAGCACTCGTTATGACAGTAGGTTATAACACAGTCCTAAAATGCTGTAAACAAGATGTAACAACAAGATGCAAGAAGGAAAGCCATTAGCAATACTTCAGATCAGTTTTGTTCTCAGAAATTATGGTTGACTTATCAATAATGAGCAACTGTCCAATCTTTGCATGTCAATGCGGCAACGGCGTTTCCATCTGAAGCTGAGTCTTAGGAAGTTTTCAAAAACACAGACCCCACCGAGTCTTTTCAAAAGTGGGTTGGGGGTTTGGATCTGTGAAAGCCTCCCTGCAGATCCAATCAGGAACAACAGAAGCAATAATATTTCTGTTTCTTCCTTCATCTCCGCTTTTAACTGGAACACTAAAAGACTTTTCAGGAAAGCACTAAAATGTCTGAACTGAAATAAATCAGTAAATTGAACAATCAATTTGTTGAAGAATTTAATTTGAAGAAAAAATCCTGCATCATCTCTGGAAGTTACAAAAATGGCCGTTGTTTCCTGGATTTTGACGCGATAATATTTCCTAACGGCTGCACCTCATGGCTAATGGATGCTAAAAGCAAAGGAGGACGTAATGTGAGTTTGATGGCGGCTCAGTGCACAGATGGATCGCTTGCTGAATTGGTACAGAAAGTATTTAAGGCAGGACACGGTTAGTTTAACATTTCAAACCATACGTGAAAACCACACCTTAGCATTTGTTATAGTCATAATAACATTGTAATACATGCTGCCTAATTTTAGCAAAGGTGCAGTTTTAATGCCCATAAGCTTTCCTTTTTGTTAAAAACCTGTTTGTTGGATTAAAACTTAGTCACAACATTCATAGGTCATGAAATAAGAAAATTTATTGCAGCTAGAAATATCCGACAAACAGTGATGCTATGTTTTTATGTGTTACTCTGAAGTGGACGGACAAACAGCACACTTCGTATTTTCCTCCATCGTGATACTCATACAAACAGTCTTGGAAAAAGAGAAGTGAGCTGAAAACCTTCCAATCCAAAGTATCTGCTGCTACCAGTGAGCGTATTAAAGACATTTCTGAAACAGTTTTCCACCTGTTTGTCCATTGCTCACTTCTACCTGTTTCTGCTTCCCTGCCTGTTGCTGCTGCCCGATCAGAAAGGGGCTAAAGAGGAAGGTGGGGGGATGATAGAGGGGAAGAATGTGGCCATTGTGCTCTCCAGGTATGTGTGTGTTTGTGACAAACAGAAAGAATGGGAGAGAGAGGAGATCAGATCTTGTTACAGGTGTTTCATAAACAGCACAATAGTGCTAACAGGTTCCCCTCTCTCCCTCTGCTGCATTAATGTCTGCAGCTTTAGATTTCTGCCTCACTGTGGCTGGATTAGCCTTATGTCTTTGTCACATACACACTAGACTGAATCTGGGCTTCTCCTCCATCAGCATGAGATGATCATGTGACAGTCATGTGACATGATCATATAGTGTGTGTGTGTGTGTGTGTGCGTGCATAATTCATGCAGTTTAAGCTGTTTCTGTTCCTTACGCTTGAGGTTTGCTGAATAATTATCATGCTACTACTTCTATGAAACAACAGAGATCCTCTTTTTTTTAATTGTTCTGTTTGTTTCAGCTTGTTGTCCTGTCTTACTGAAACTAGAATGGACTCAAATATGATATCAGGATGCTAGAGGAGGAGAAAAGGTGTGGATAGGAGCTTATGACACCGATGACTGTCTGCTCCATTTTAAGACTTTGGAATGTGATAGAGTCGGTTCAGATAAGTATCATCCTGAAAAAAACAGCTCACTTCTTGAACTTACTTACACAATCAGTAATGAAGCCGCAGCTACTGTCTGAAGAGGGTACACACACCGATAGGCCCTTTCGAATAACAGCTATTTACAGACCATTTAAGAAGTATCTGTTCTTGCTATAGCAAGATTCAGTAAAAGAAAACCAAGTGTCATCATGTCCTCAGAAACACACCTTTCACATGCCTTAATTCTTCAAGTATTTACAGTAACTACAGTCATTAGAAGACAATACACTGACTGAAATATTGGGAATTTCCTGCAGGTTTGTCATGTACCTATGCCTGACATCAACCTTTTAAACAAAGTGGTTGTAACTTCTGAGGCACTTTGAAAACGTGCACAGAAGAGGCCTGCCAGACAAGAAAAACCAAAAAACGTTTTAGAAAACCTGGAAGTGATACAGAAACAAGGCAGTGGGTCATTGAATGCTTGAATCATGACAATTGCTCATTAACCTTTAGTGTCACAAATCAGCACAAACCCCTTTGTGTTAACTTTCAGCACAAGAAGTCATTGCTGTGACCCATTTTCCTTTCCTAAACGTAAACTAATATAGACCTAAACCAAGTCTTTACCTAAGCTTTAATCATTTACAGGGAGGTTTCTCTTTGTGCCCTAAAGGAAGGTAGATCCTCATGATTTAGATGTTTAAACTGATTTATGTCTTCACAAAATTAGTGACACAAGGACATCCAGCCAGAGCCTTAAGCTCCATCCCTGAAGAAACTGAAAGTTTTTGAGTGAAAACATAACTTTTCTCTCAAATTACGGCACAAATGAACCCTTATTGTACAGTAACTCAACATGTAGTAACAGTAGACCCCTCCATCCAGCTGTTTT
This sequence comes from Telmatherina bonti, assembly GCF_933228915.1. NCBI lineage: Eukaryota > Metazoa > Chordata > Actinopteri > Atheriniformes > Telmatherinidae > Telmatherina > Telmatherina bonti. The sequence continues at coordinate 33,204,976 of NC_136621.1, forward strand.
AGTTTCAATCTTATTAAATATTCAGCTAATTTCATTGTTTTAAGAGATGTTTTCACATTTAGACGATGTTAAAGAGCTATGAAAATGTTCATGACTACAGAAAGAAACATGAAACATTTGTTCTGGAACAATGTCAGCTGGATATGAGACACACACACACACACACACACACACACACACACTGCTGCTGCACACTGTCTATGTGCGTACACACACGCTCACAACTAAATCTCGTTTGTACAACAACAGGACACCCAAGGCTGACTGGCGCCCTGCTCGACCAGTTTTCTGAAACACACACACACACACACACACACACACACACACACACACAAAATGACTAGACAAGACACCAACTGAACACACACGCACACACACATACAAATAAACATCCAGTCCTTGTCCCGTAACCTTGCAGTGAAGGTTACAGCAGTCTGCTGGGTCAGTGTGATCACTGGACCAGCTGAAGAAATGTCCTTCCAGATACCCACTGCGTTTACTTGTACATGTGTGTGTGCGTCCAGGTGAGAAAACACACAATGTCCCCCAACTACCCTCACAGCAAAGCTGTTAAAGATTGAGAAACAGAATGGAAAGGAGCACAAGGCACCTGTGATGAGTTTCCAGCCAACCTGATGATGATGATGATGATGATGATGGGATGTGTAGTCACGGCGTCGCTGCTGGTTCTTCTTCCACCACTCAAAGCAATCCAACTTGTCACTTTCTCATCTTCTCTTCCCTCCCTCTCCTCTTCTGCGCTGTCTTTCAGTTTCTCTCTGATCTCTTGCTGGTTTGTCAAGGCACCTGCCTACCAATGACAGGTCCCCCCCCCCCAACCCAAAGCACAAGGAGAAGAGATCTCAGACACTTGACAAAAGCACACACACAAAACACACACAAAATAGGAAAGGACAAGTCAGAGTTTCTCTTCTCCTTTTGGTGTTTTTTTTTTTTTCAGGTTCTGACTCAGATCCTCTCTGTTTGTCCTCTCCTCTGCTCCAGTAACGACAACACTTGTAGACGTAACAGCGGGAGACAGGAGAAGGGGGGAAGCGCACAAGCTCTCAAGAAGTGGAGGAGAGAGCAGAAGGTGACGGAGTTGAAGGAGAGCGCTACGGAGAGAAAAAGAAGGAGGGAGAGATGGAGGGAGGAAGGGCAGTGGTAATTAGTGAGTCTGTACCTGACTCTCACTGACATAAGCCCCACATTCCTAAGAGCCGAGAAAAGGGGGAGAGGAAGAAGAAAGGAAAAAGTTCTGAGCTCACACACCAACACACTAATCATCTCAGAGAATCCCCCCCCCACACACACACACTTCATCCCAACACACACAGAAATCTAGTTTCCTTACAGCAAACCACAGCTGATGCGGCGCTGGAGTCAAGGCTGCATGATGTCAGGTGAAAGCGCCGCTGCTGCCTCCCAAGTCTTCACTCCTCTCTTCCGTCGCTTTTCATTTCACTGCTATTCTCCCCTATCTCGCCTTCCCCTCGTCCTTCTGTCTCTTTGTCTTCCGATGTGTGTATGGTGTACACACTGCCTGCTCCTAAAACTCACCAAACCAGAATTAAACTGCCCAAACTCACAACACACCTCCTCCCTCCTTCCTTCTCCCGCTCTCCCTCCCTCCTATCATTCCGGATGGGAAATGCTATCCTCCTGTGCCCCTCTTCAACCTGTGTGTGTGTGTGTGTGTGTGTGGTAATGTGTGTCCAAACAGCCAAATGTGAGCAACCAGACCAGCATTCCTCTGAAGGGGTTTCCTTCAGACCTCATTCAAAAACTGACACCACATGATCACCTGCATCCACCACCTGCTTATTACTGATGATCACACACACAGCCCGACCTTTTCCCCGCTCATGCTGCATCCCTGAGGTCACGATGACATGCTGTCTTGAAGCCCCAGTGATCGCTCTTTGACGTGCATAGCGTTGATCCCTCCATAATGACAACTTTAAGTAATAACAGCTCCCTGACGCACCCTCTCACACGTCTTGTTTTAGTGTGAGTATGAAGATGACATGCAAGGAAACAGTGAAACTTTAAACGTCTAACATCAACAGTTCCCCACTTTTGCAAAAGAGGCTCCTGCTGCACACACACACACACACACACTATATGATCATGTCAGTGTGAACTGAAAGTAAAACAGTGAGAATACCGAATAAAGTGGCACTCCTTACTATCTTTCTTCACATGCTGGTTCATTCCCCTGCCCACACACACACTTTAATCTCTTTCTTTCTTAAAAAAAAAATACTGCACTTGTTTGATCATGTAGTTCAGTTTCCACACTGCAGTCCTGCAGTATTTAACTCTCATTCAACATTGTGAAAGACTGTCTCTGTGCGTGCATTTGCCTACCTGAATTCCTTAGAGAGCCGGGCGTGGGCGGGACCAAGCGCTTCCTTCTTCCTGATCTCAGGTGTGTCGTGAGAGCGCTGTCTGTATGACAGCCTGTTGTCATGGAGACAAAGAGATAGAGAGAGAGAGAGAGAGAGAAAGAAAGCTGCACTGAACTGCTGTGGTCAGCCAGCTCCAAGAACGAGGGCAGAAGAGAGAAGTGAGGAAGTTGGATTTCTGTTTAGAGTAACAACACACACACATTGACACACATGCATTAGTTCAGATAAAGCCCTCATGCACACACTCACTCACACAGTAGGGAACTTGCAAGTGTGTGTGTGTATATAGGAAACTGAGATTGAGTCAGACGAGCTCAAGCAGAAATGAGGTTTCAACACCAGCAGGGAGGGGGACTGGGCCACTGGATACGTTGCTCAATACTTTAACTTTACTACTTACTGAAGAGATCTCACAGGCTTTAAATGGAGATGCCTGATGTCAGGAGCTATGCTGTACGGAGATACTACAGAGTTTACAGGTGACTTTCCCTAGAAAAGCTTAGGTTTTTTTTGCATGTTTACGATCATTTTTCCTCACCAAACAATGTAAAAAAGGAATTAAAAAATGAAGGAATTTGAATGAAAATAGCTGAAAAGTTTGTTTGAGCTGACTAAGCAGTTCTGGTGAGTGAATTTAAATTAAGATGGTAATTCAAATTATAATCTTAAATTGAACACAGTTAGGACAGACACTCCTCGTGCCCTTTGAGCAGCTCATGTTGTTAAGCTGAAGATTTCTTTGGGAAAAAAAAGAGTAAACCGTTTAAATTGCAACAGTATAATTACACGAGGAAATCTGAATAATCTCCGGTTTGTTCATCTTAATATTTTGATTTTTATTTATAGCCTTAATCTTAGTTGACAGAACTTTTTTTTTTTTTTTTTGGTAAGTGTAATTTTGTGTTTTTGTTGGCACTGTGATTACCTGGCAATTTTTCCAGGTTGGACTTTGCCTCTTGACATTGCAGCTGCTGGGACAGGTTCCAGCCCCCTGTGACCCTCCACTGAAACGAGTAAAGAAAATGGATGGATGGAATACCGACTTCCCAACACAAGAATGATTCATTGAGGAGAAATCTTAAAACAGCTACAAAGCATTTTGAGTAAACTCAGCTACACACGAAAAAACTACATTGCTATATTCCAACTAAACCAAAGTGAAATTTTAAGTTGGAAAAACTTGAGGCTATTTCTATATGTACTCATGCAATTACACTGCCAAAACCTCTGAACAAAGGTGTTTAAACTTTTCACTGATCCTTAAAGAGGCTCTATAATGCTATTTCTAGTTTTCTAAGCTTTCTGCAGAGTCATAGTGTTGAATACCCATCAGACGTGGCCCTGCGATGGACTGGCGAGCTGTCCAGGTTGCACCCCGCCTTTCGCCCAAAAGACAGCTGGGATAGGCTCCAGCTTCCCCTCGACCCTTCAGTGGAGCAAGCGGTTAGGAAAATGAATGAATGAATACCCATCAGACCCGTTTTTTTTATCACCTAAATGCATGTTTGAGTTTTCCAGGACTCTAGGTTTAGTTTCCATGGCGATGGAAAAGATTGGTTTCAGATAGTTTTTTTCTACTTAGAAATTTTAGTGACATCTCTGGGAAGGGACTCAGTGATTGGTCATCTTCTCCAGATGACCAGATGACCAGATGACACATGTGGCTCTTCACGAGAAGTAAGCCACGCCCACCTTCACTGTTCAGTAAAACAACTCCTAGCAGTTGACCAATCAGACGCAGCCTGCATGACATAGGGCGGAGCTTTCTCTGAGAGGATCAATACAAAGTGAATGGAGGGGTTGTGAAAAATGCTTAATTATTTCTTGCCCTTCTGGACTGGCATATTAAAATGAATTAGACTGAAATGTTCATAATCGAGACACTGCATAAACATGAGTAGACCTGAACAGATATAACTTTATCTGAGATTTTACTTTGTGTTATCCTTTTAATTTAGGTTTATACAATATGGCTTATTTGAGTTTATAAAAGCTTTTGCAGCTGGTTTTCATTCATTTTTGAGTTCATTCAACTCTTCTAAGAACTTTTTTTAACAGTGAAGAAAATAACAAATATCCCACAGACACGGTCCGTTAACACACTCACTGCTCAGCTGACCTCTTTAATGGTCAAAAATACAGTCATCAGGAAAACACCCTCAATCTGCAAGCATGAAAAATGTAATGAAAAAGTGTGGAAAATAAGGCAGAAGACATCATAGCCTACATCATGTAAATGCTGACTGTTGTTGTTGTGGTTGTTGTATAAGTTGATGGATACAGTGAGACTTCCTGTTTGTCATCTTTTTTTGTTGTTTGCCAAAAAAACCACACAATTTTCTATTCATGGGGTATCGTGGAACAAACGCCAGACTATCGTGAAACAGTCCAAGAGACCATCACCTTCCACTGTTTGCATTGTGCCAAGTGACAAAAAGACAGCAAACCATGATAAATAAGTACAAAATTCAAACTCTATAAACATAAAGAAACGGTCAAAAGGCAAGGCAGACACCTAAAGCGAATAAGCAAGTCAATTATCAACTCTGCAGTGATTATCTGGAGTATCACAAGAAGCCGTTTTTTTCAACCTGCAAAGATGACAATTAAGGAAGGTAGACAGTGATTATAGTCGACAGGACCTAGATGGACAGGTATTCCAAGGTAAAGGACATTACCTCTGGGCTTTTTGGGTTATTCAACTGCTTATTCCTTACATATCACCTCCTCTCCTTCTCTATTCAATATAAATGTCTTTTTCTGCACTTATGTCTCATGGTCCCTTTCCATACTGTGTCTGCAGTAAGGGTTTATGACTGCAGGGATTGGGAACTGCAGCTAGCTTGACTGTCCAAGGGCAAAACAGTCTTTTTAACAGGATGCTGCTTAAAAAAATATCCCAAATGTAAATATAGCGTATATTTTATTATGATTAAATAAGACAACAAAAAAGGCAAATTGTGGTATTAGGATTATTTTGAGAAACACTCTAGTCATACAATGTAAAAACATCTTATTTGAAACAGTCCTTTATTAGATGCAAATAGCCAAAGCTACTTACAAGGCAGTAACTATCTGCCTCAAAATAATAAACAAGTCCAGTCAGACAAAAGAAAGTTACAGACATAAAGTTACAGAAATCATGTTCAAAACCCCTGAAGTTGTGATAAACTAGAGTTTTTATTATGATCCTTTAATGATAGCTTCTCAGCCACACACAGACTCACAGACATGCACACGCTGCCTTCTCACAGGGTTGCAACAAAGAAAACTCTCCCCACAATAAGCAGCACAGACCCTGCCCTGGTTGCAACACAATAGAAAAAGAGACCTGAGACACACAGAGAGGAGATTCCCAGCAAAACACCGGGCTGATACGCTCATGATGCCCAACAAAGCCACACAAAGAGACGGGGCAGTGTACTTATTCATCAGCAACAAGTGAGTCCAATCAAACCGTCTCACGCACACACCAAAAGGAGAACGAAGAATGGAGGAAATCCTGGATTGTGTTACTATTGTATGTGGAGGTGAACTGGATGCAAAATTGTATCGGGGGATGTGTTTGTGCTATGTACTTAAATAACTCATTTTGTGGGGACATAATAATTTCACACAACTACACTAACTATTATTATTATTATTATTATTATTATTATTATTATTATTATTATTATTATTATTATTATTATTATTATTATTATTATAGGTACTTGTGTCTGTATGATGCAGCAGTAGTGTACTGTAGTGCCATAAGAAAAATATAACTGCTTGACTGCAACAACACAAGGGTTTTTTTTTCATGCCTTGGTGTTGTGCTGTAGCTTGTGGTATGATGAAAATCAGGATAATAGAGAGAAGAAATCATTCATAATGTCGCCTAATTTCTAGCAGGTGCAAGAAACACTTGAAAAAGATAGGAGTTGCTTTCCACTAATGATGATCCGAAACAAACCAGAAGTAACAATGAACCTATTAGAAATGTTATGGCCAGGCCATGATCTGGACCAAGCTGCACCATTGGACTTCAACAGATATGAGGAGGAATTTGAGGAGTTGTGACTATGGCAGCTTCTTCTACCGGGATGCCAGCCTGCCAGGCTTAACCTGCCATTTATCAGTCTCTCAAAGTTAAGGTGAAAACATCTTCCCAAAGTTACACCAGAAAGAAGAGCTCCAAGTCTAGCGCACCTGTTCATCTAGACACCATTACCTCTATTGAAGTGGTGGGAGTTCTTCTGGGTTTAGATGTAGAACCTAAGGTGGAAAAAGAGTCTGATGCCCCCGCTTGAGTTAGAGCCACTATCAGCATCAAGGTTCTTGCCGTTGTGGGTCAGTCTGTGCCACCGCTGACAGCCTAAAGGGCCTCCTCAGTCTCTCAGATCTCGTCTAATCCACGGTGCCAGCGTACGTCTCTGCAGGCATCCTGAGAGACTCTTGTTTCACCTATCCTCCCAATACTGTCTCTTACAGTGAATCCACAGTATCCCAGCTGGTTCCCTCGCGGCGCTGATGTCTGATAGGTCCTGCAGGTTTGAGATGCTGCATAAATTAATGGATCTTTGTGTTGCTGGAACCATTTGATTTGAAACTTGACTCCCTGGTTTGAAGCAGGGAAACAACAAAAAACCTGCAGGATAGCAGGTTTCCACTGATCCTAACAGTCAAGATACCAACACAAATCTGTGAATGGACTGCAAAGAGGAGAACATGCAAGTCAGTCAACAGCAAAAAGTGTAAGTTCATACCAGGGATACAGATGCACACACACTGGAACACACCAAGGGGTTGTCTTTGGATCTCGATTAGAAATCTGACTGTGATGTAGAAGAAGGGTTTAATGCCAAGTTGTGACCTTGTAGGTACTTTATAAAAAGCTTCATTCTCCACTTTGCAACTAATGTTAAAGCTTAGCCCTTTGTGGAAGATGTTTGCTGCAGTGTGTGTGTTTGTAAGAGAGAGAGAGAGAGAGAGAGATATTTGGGTCTAACAGATTGTAATTGCTTCTTGATGAGTGAGAGATCAAACCCAACATAATGAGCTTCTCCAAATCTTTCAAAAGTGTTCACTCCTTTTTTTTTTCTAGCATTTCATTACATAGCAACCTAATTTTTTTTTATTAACGGACAAAAAGAGAAAAAGTTAACTTATTTTGAGGCATTCTGGACACAAATTGAAAAGTGGTGCATTCATATGTGCTTCTGGGCAGCTAAATAAGCTGAGGTGCAACCAGTTATCGTCAGACGTCATATAGCAAATTGCATTACTTGTACAATTACATGATAATTAATCACAGAAAGGGTTGCCAAAAGTCATTTGAGAGTCTGCAAACATTTGGAAGAAAATCTTCCAGTAAGTGATGGCAGCATCATGCTGTGTGGTTAGCAACTGGAGAACTGATCAGAACAGCTTAATGGTGCTAAAAGAAATGGGAAAGGAAAACCTTTTCAGAGACTTTACACTTAATCAGAGCTGTCCCTATTAACAGAACTAATGATTAAGCAACATTAAAGTAGTTTAAGGAAACTACTTTTAAAAATAAAATATTTCAAAATGGTGCAATCTGAGGCATTAATTAAAAATGGCTGTAAACCAGTAAATCCCATCAGACAAAAGAGCTGAAACAGATTGACGGTGAATAATGTGCGGAAAAAAATCAGAATCCTCATTGAGACATCCAATGCTTGTAGCCGTTCTGCAAAAAGCTGCTCTACTAATGCTAGCAGGGTACAAACAACTGGAGTTTACAGTTACACTTAGCTTATTAAGCTATTGTTTTTAACATAATGAAAGAAAGCAAAGTTAAAAAAAAAAAAAAAAAAAAAAAAAAAAAGAATTATGACGATTGAAAATTGTCCTTTGTATGTACGTGTGAGTGTCTGAACACTTTGGTTAGGAAACCCCTGCTTGCCTCCATCCGTTTTTAAGCCCCCACACTTTGCTTAGTTAGCCTACAGGCTCATAATCTTTACATATTCTTTACATAACCTTTAAATATTCAAAAAGCTTTGTATTTCTTGTCTGGTCTTTGAGAATTATTTGAAGATTTATATGTTGGCCAATTTTAAAAATGGCTACAGTGTACTGAGGAGCTAGCTTAACCTTTAGCGACCAAAAAGTAATCAGACAAATTAACGTAGTACTTTTGCTTTTTCATTATAAAACAGCTAATTGATAAGCTTAATGTGCTAAAAAAAAAAACAAGGCTATAATGGCTTCCCCCTGTTTCCACTCTTTTTGCTATCCTCTTTCACTGGTTCTCAAATTGGGGGTCGTGACCCTCATGGGGGTCAAGATATATTTTCAGGTGGTCACCAGATAATTGTAAAAACGTATAGACTATATTTACCAAGTGATTTTGGGGCTTCTACCATCATTGCAGAGATGAATCTGGCACGTTAACACCTGAAGTTTTTAACACATAAACAACAATGTTAGCGCCAACTAGCCACATTAAAAACCTGAATTTGGTATTATCCTGGAGAGAAGTGGATTTCGGGCATGAAGAACCTCAACAAAGAATTCCCCAAAAATCATTTTATCATCCTTATTTACAAAGATTTTTACCAAACATCTAGAGGAAGGCTGTAAGACTACCCATTTGATATATCAAATAATTGACCACTCAGTTGTCACATGGGGTGGAGGGTGCATGGTGCATGTTATCTTGGGGGCCATGGCTTAAAAAGTTAGAGAACCACTAGCCTATACTACCTTGTTGTGTAGTATATCCCCAAATTTCTCAGTAACAAGCTTCGGAGCACGACACATGCCGTTTTTGACAGTAGATCCCCTCACAATTATTCAACAAGACATCAGACAAACATAAGAGAGGCAACACAATTATTATGACCAAACTGTGGTGACTGTGCTGTAAAACTGCAATAAGTTAAAAGAAAAGTCTCTCTGTCACTGTACTGCTTCCCGTTAAAGATTAAATCTTTATTGAGAAAATTCCAGATCGGCTTATGGCCGCACATTCCGTCACCTCCAACAGAGCTGATTATTGAATTGGATACACACACAAACACACACACATGCACACAAACCCAAAACATTTGGAGCAGTTGGAGCCCTGCAGTGAGGTGACACTGATGACGCGTGTGGGATGGGATAATCTCTCCAGCTGTACTCTCACCCGCAGAGAACTGAGGCCCCAAAAGCCCATTGCAGTTTTTCCATACACTGATAAACCTCCCCAAGATGTTTCTGCTAATTTTTAGTACTCCAAGCACCTGAAAAACACAAAACTCTGTCATGTGAGCTCCTTTAAAGTTAATTCTGTTTAAGATACTGACTTAGTGTTTGTTTCCCTCTTGTTATAAGGTAAAGTAGAAGGAAAAAAATGATAAGACAAAGTAATATAAGTTTTTGAACCAAGATACTAAAATGTCTCCCTCTAGTGGTGAGATACGAATGTACGGTCAAGACCTGTTTTCATAACTAATGATATACTCAAAGGTATTTTTAATTTAAAAATTAAAATAAAAAGGAAAAACATAGCTAATATCTTGAAAAAAAATTAGGGTTAAAAAAAAGGAGTAAAAAACAACAAGAATATTGGAGATTTAATAGCCTATATCGGGATGTGATTGTTCAAAACAGTAACTTTATAACTAAATTGAATTTCCACATTAGAACTATTTTAAGTTAAATTATTAGACAGATATGTAATATAAATATGTTTGCTGTTTTTGGTTGTACAGCCCAGTGATGGAAGAAGTGTGATTAACAGAGTCCTGGTGGTGACATGATTCAAAGCTAACTGAGGTTTTATTGTTGTTGTTTTTTATTTGTTTTCTTTTTCTTTTCTTTTTTTTTTTTTATTGGTAACAGGTTAGAGCTTATTTTGAAAGTTTACTCTATTTTCACAAATAAACTGTGTTCTGAACAACTATAAGGGCCAAACTCCCCTTCAAGCTTAACATGTAAACTATCATCGGAAAAGAAATTGTGAAAATAGGCTCAGACAATTATTTTCACTATGAATTTATACTTAAGTTGGAATTTAAATACATGTATGCAAAATTCAGTCAAACTGAATATAATTCTGTAATTAAAACAAGTCTAATACAGGTGGTCTGTATGATCAAACACCTACAGTTTACAACAACGAATATATAATCAATTAATATGTTCATATTATAAAAGAGATAAATATTACTACTAATGTTAATAATTATCATCAATACCATTATCAGCATAAATGTTCAAAATAAATATTTGTTAGAGCAGCAATGTGGCTGTAGTGCATCAATATGGCCAGAAGGGGGCAGTGACGATGCCTCATGATCATCCACTAATCTGGAGAAACAGCTGTAAAAGTTTTATGATCTTTATTCATGATGGTTATGATTAACTTACTATTATTATTATTATTATTATTATTATTATTATTATTATTATTATTATTATTATTATTATTATTATTATTATTATTATTTTAAAGCTTCTGATGGTTTGCTTCCAATTAGGATTATTAACTTTAGTCCTAACTTCTGCATTTACTTTGTTTTTTCATTTCTCATCATTTATTTTTGTGAGTCAAAGAGGAGTGATTATTTTCTAAGCAATTTGTTCAGATCTCTCAGCAGTTATGTGTTTATAATATAAAATAAATATATATATTTATATATTTTATGTGTTCTGGTGAATGTGTTAAAATTTACAAGCATGATTATTTATTTCACAATTTGAACAGTCCCACTCAAAACATCAGGTGTGCATGGATGTTCCATAAATGCACAATGTCCCAAAATTGCTTTGAGTTAGGAAGTTATGAGTTGGTTTGTTTATTTACTGTCCTCATTAGCTTTGCATAGCAGCAGCTATTCTTCCTGAGGTCCACACACTTTACATGATAGTACAAAATATGCACTCACACTCCTCATCACATCACACCAACATGACCCATAATGATGTACAGGATGTACATAATGTATAGAAACATAGCATTAACAACTGATAACACAATTTGAACAATGCAAACACAGACACAAAAGCAAAATAAAGACTTTGGAAGACTCTTATTGAATCTATGATAAAATACAAATATAATAATTTAACATAGAATAGGCCTCCTGTTAATGACAAATAAAATTAAATAAAATCAATGACTATAGGTCCATTACACACCAAATAATATTTATTAGTATCCAAAATGTCCTCATAAGTAACGCTCTTCTAGTCTCTTTTCAAAAGCATGTAGAATATTTTGTTGTAATGTGTTTTGAAAGAAAAATCCATACTTGCATTGCTTTATATCTTAATGTATGTTAAACTGATGTTGTTTTAGATGTAAAAGCAAGGTAAAACAACCTCCATCTCCATGCATAGTTAAATATTTTTTACTAAAGGACAGTTGTTGTTAAAAAGAATAAATAAATGAATTCGCTCTTTGTTGTTATAACAGTCCTGATGAAAATCGTCAGTGAAACATGAATTTATTCTTTATTTCAAACCCAGAGGGACATTAAGGCATTTTAATAACATCTGAACTCAACCCACTCACAAGAGCAACTCGTGCTGCTTTATTCTGATCAGTTGCAATTTTTTATATTATCTGAGAGAGTATTGGACCAAACTGCTGAACGATGATCCAGGTGAGACAAAACCAAAGCCTGAATTACTTGTTTAACTGATTGTTGTATGATTGGTAGGAAAACACCCGGAAGATAAACAGAACCAACATTTTTGTTTCTGTAAACAAGACGATTATCTTTTTTTTTGTTGTTGTTGTTCTTATTTTTTTTTTAATTAAAGTTTGAAATCTTTTGACAAAACCACATAAAACTGTCCACCAATGAGGAAAAGACAACTTAGTTTCCTGCTTTTCACTGAAGAGCAACAGCTTTATCTTCTTATTAATTCAGTTTTATTTTCTCAGATGTGTTCATTTGTAAAAAAAGATTTTGTTCACTGTTGAAAACATCCCTGAAAGGTCACAAATAACTTGCTGCTTCTCCAGTGAATTTACTGTACAATCCACCAGGTAGGAAGGTGGATACTTCCCTTTCTGACTGCAGTTGTAGTCAGTACTAATCAATCTTTAACCAACAAAACTCATAAACACTAAATTATTGTATATAAAGAAAGATTTCCATGGCATATAAACGTAAAAAAAAAAAAAAAAAAAAAAAAAAAACTAAGGGAAAAAAACATTACTACATATTTTGATGCTCCTTTTAAAGGTGGAGTATGTAAGATTTTCAATATTTTCTAAATAAATTAACTAATAAAATAACTAAAATCATAATTACATAGTTTTTTCAACATGTGGGTTCCAGTCTGTCCATATTTGATGCTTTATTAAATTACAAGTTTAATTAATGACAAATGACAAAAAGCTCTTTTTTTTTTTTTACTGCTAGGCAAACATTTAAGAAGGTTCTTTGTCATTATTTAAACTTGTAATTTAATAACACATCAAATATGGACCGACTGGAACCTACATGTTTAAAAAAAAAAAACTATCTCATTATGATTGTAGTTATTTTATTAGTTAATTTATTTTGAAAATTTTGAAAATCTTACATACTCCACCTTTAAAACAACAAAACAAACCTTAACTTCATGACCCTGGCCATGAAGTGAGAATAATTTGACTTTGAAGCATTAATGTAATATTTTTGCTGCATTACAACCTGTTGTGTGTATCTTCGTTTATAATATTTACATTGAAGTGGAAACAAAGTTGACATCATGACATCCTGTGGTCATCTTGATGTTTCTATTAAAGCACATGGATGCACTTCTGAAAGATTTTAGGTGATCAACCTTTTCAAAGTTAAGATGACACATGTTTTTTTTTCTCTTCCAAAACAGGGTCTGCTGTGTATTTTACTGTATATCTGTCACACAGAGATCAGGCCTGCTTCATTATCATATTGTTGCCATGGCGGTTCAAACTCGGGACAGGTGGCCACACTTCCTGAGCAAAGCCATGCATGACAGATAGGTGATGAGAGGTAGGAAGAGCTCCAGGTAGTCGATACAGTGACTGACAGTCAATGCAGAGTGAAGGGCAGAAAAAAGCACTTTGCATTTTCTACAAAGATTCGGAAGTTTTGCTGAGGTCGCATTTCTTTTTCTTGTGAAGATGAGTGTTGTTTCCATGAGGAGGGTTCTGAATGACAACGGTAAGACCTGCTATGCAATTTTAAACAGCTCATCATGCTCTACGCAGATTACACTAAGCTGCTGTAGCCTTTTCTTCCAGAGCTGCTCTTCTTAAGCGGACTTAGAGCTTTTGTCTGTGGAGCGCAGAAAACAGCTTGACACTCATTAAATCACTGCTGTTTGATGTTCATTCATTTATTCCATTTACACTGACATGGCCTTATTGGGCATGCTGCACATTTCTGATCAACTCGAACTTTAGGTTTAAACATTAATGAATGCAGCGCCAGCAGATTCCACTCTGTTTCTCTTAATTTGCCCTTTTTAATTAGAAGCTGTTGGCCCCAATATTTATGGATGTTTAATGAGATCGAGTCAGGCTATGCCAAACAGTTATGTAATATGTATAAATACAACAAGTCCAATCATAAACTTGGTTTAAAATTAGAGTAAGAGTAAAATGTAGAATGTAACAAACAAACAACCAATGAAGTGATGGAAATGCACAGATGAGTTTAGCAGGTCAGTTAGCGGTGGACCAGAGCCGGACAGCAGAGCATCATTAATTCATGTGGATGTTTCTGAACAGTTGCCTAATTGAACCACAAGGAGCCCAATTACGCATCTGACGTGTTCCAGCACCGTTTCACATTCACAGAAAACAGAAGGGGGATCACATGTCAGACATGATGCTGATTGTGTGCCTCTTATTTACACTTGTAGCCCTCAGGTTCACCCCTGGAAACACACAATGTTTTCTGTCTGTTTTATTAAAATATGCAAAGTCTGAAAGTCACTGCAGAAGTTATTGACACACTTTTGGTTTTGCTTCTCTAGTCATGATGTATGGAGAGAAATTTGTATCTTTATTATCCAATCAAAAAAGTTAGATTTGAAACCAAAAATGACTTTTGAGAGCAAAAAAAAGGGGAGGAATGAAATTTTTTTGTAGAGATAGAAAAAAATTAGGTTCCAATTAAATATAAATATATATATATATATATATTTGAGAAAGCACACTTCTCCAACTTCAATCAAAACTGTTTTTAAATCAAAACTAGTTTTATTCAATCAAAACTAATATTTGTAAGTCAGAAAATGACTTATTTTTATGCACAGTGGTTGTAATTTCTGACTTAGAAACATTAGTTTTGATTGAAGAAAACTGTAGTTTTGATTTAAAAACATTAGTTTTGATTGAAGTTGGAGAAATATGCTTTCTCAAATATATATATATTTTTTTAATTGGAACCTAATTTGTTTCTATCTCTACAAAAAAAAATTTATTCCTCCCTTTTTGTTTTTGCTCTCAGTAATCATTTTTGGTTTCAAATCTAACTTTTTCGATTGGATAATAAAGACACAAATTTCTCTCCATAATGATGCTGTTTGTGTGTAACGTGTGCAATGGAAACACACACACACACACTCTGTTACCCCATCTTATTGTGCAGCATGCGCCAATGAGGACTTGAATACAAGCTCCATGATGGAGAAGGAGATCGTTTCTCATCAAGACCAAGACTCTCAGACCAAGCAGCATCACCTCTCCACACTACTGCTGCCTCCTCATCTTCAGCCATCAGCTCCTTCCCCAGGTGAGATTCAATCCTGGAATACGAATCCAATCACATTTAAAAGAAACTGTAATAAAAGAGTAAAGAGTCTGCTTGGCCTCAGGTTGCAGTCAGCGAGCTGAGCTGGGAGCATCAGATGAAGCAGAAAGGAAAAAAAACAAAGCACTGAAACTTTATCCTAAAGTTTGAGGGGGGGGGGGGGTGACTTCATGACTGCAGGTAATCTGACATAAGGAAGTAGTGAAAACACCTGAGCGGTTAATAATATCCTTTAAGTGTTCTGGTGTTTAGATCATCCACAGCATGAGCTAAGTGGTTGAACTGGAAATAAACTCCAGCTCAAATGGCCATTATCTAAAACTCCTGCAGAGGAATGGGGTTAAAACAAACACCACAACTCCATTAAATGCTTTCTAACTTCTAGTTTTACCACTGCACAACAATTCTTTTTCTGTCAAATTTCCATCCTTCAGTGTCTCCTCTGTCAGATCAGGTGTACTCACAGGCAGCAGCTATTTTCCAGCAGCTTCAGGTGGAGAAGCCAGTCTCACATCAGCTGCTGACTTATGCAAAAAAGACAGACACGCCGCTGCCTGAGAGTGGAGACAAAGCCACGAAGCAACGGGCCTACCAGCTCGCCTTCAACACACTCAAATGTAAGATTACTCCTCTTAAAGTCAGCACATTGGCATCCAAATTCTGCTCAGTGTTTCCCACTGAAGTGCATACTGTGCCAGAAAGAAGCAGGCTGATGGTTTAAGTCAGGGAGAAAATTTCCATCTGCTCTTCCTCCACCTCCTCACACTCCTAACAGGAAGCCTTATCTTTATAATGAATGGCAGTGGAGCAGCAGCACACGTCTAGTCCAATATTTGCTTTCTGAATAGAGTCTTTAACAGCAGACTGTAGATTAATAGTATATAGTCATATATTTAATTTCTCCATGTGAATGCACATCAGTCGAGTTAGAGGTGCTGCAGATGTCTGTGTGGGAGGTGATAAGAGGTGCGTGCATCACACACATCCATAAATGCACTTTGTGAAGCGCTGTGTGTGTTCACTTTGTGAGAGTGTGCATGAGGTTTATTTATGGTGCTTTAATTTACCTGAAAACATTATTTTAAAGCCGCCCATTTCTGTATTTCCTTTTTAGTATTGTTCGATGACAACGTGTGGACATGAAAGTGATGCTGAATCCACACAGAATTCAGTCTAAAGTCACAGCAGAACAGGATGAACTAACAAAACAAGCTTTAATTTCTTTGTTTCTCTATTTTAAATGATACTAAATATGCCTTTCAGAAGCATAAATGTGAAAAATGTGGCAGAGATAACATCCTGTTAGTTCAAACACAACAATATTTTCCTGAACCTAACCATGTGGTTTTTGACATCCCATCATCACTGCCAGTCCAGATACTGATGTTCCTGCACATCCAAAGATAATAATGAAGTAGTCGTGATAAAACAACGTGGTTAGGTTCTGGAAAATATTGTGGCATCAAAACAAACTCTGAAATATTAGGATGCATACAAACCTCTGCAAAACCTAATTAGTTATAAGACACATTTTTCACATTTATACATGTGAAAATAATTTTAGGATGCATTTGTGATCACTAGCTTCCAGCGTTTATGCAGGACATTTAACAGCTAACAATCTTTACATGGTTACCTGGGTGTAGCCTGCCTCTCGCACAATGATTGCTGTGATTGGCTACGGCTTCCCCGCGAGCCTTAATTGGTCAAGAAAATGGATGGATGGATGGATGGCAATCTTTACATTTTTCTCAGAAAGAGGCTGAGCTTTGACTGTGTGCGCTTTGGAGAGTAAATATAAAACTCTGTATGAATACTAATGTTTCTACATACGTGCTTGCTAATTATCTGTTTAAACCCACTTTCTCATTTTACATACATGTTATATGTCCATATATATGAAAATGCAACATAAACTTGGAACGCTCATAATATCGTTTCCTTATCTGGTGCACATCTGGTACAAATGTACCTGGCCATTCATCTTCTCTTAACTGTTCTCGGGGCTAATAGGGCATGGGTGAGGGTCATTGTAGGTGAAAGGGGACTATGGGTGTATGTGTGTGTGTGTGTTTTTTATCTATTTTGATGTAAATTGTTTTATTATGTAAAGCACTTTGTATTGTTTTAAGCACGAAAAGTGCTACAGAAATAAAGTTTGATTTGATTTGATTTGATAATAACCTACCTGCTCAGATTTCTCTGTTGATTCATAAAATTTATCTAAAGCTTATTTTTCTCTGACATGATTTGGCTCCTAGATCAAGATTTACTTGAGAACGTCATTTCTGACAGTTGCTTCCACACATCTCAGCAAATTGTGAGTCTCGTTTGATTCTATATTTGCGTTTTTACAACCCAATATTTGATCGAATACATGCTTTGATCATGTGTGGGTCTTTGTCTTCAGATTTGTGTTCTCTCTGACAATGCTGGCGAGACATTTTAAAGGCCATTTATATTCAGGTCTGTACGTTGCCTGGCTATAGGAGACAAGTGATGCATCCCAGAGAGGAAAAAAGAGCAGCTTTCCAATTTGAAGACTAAAATATAAAGTATATAACACACTATAAAACAAAGTGCAATGACACATGCATTGATAAAGAGACACACTCAGTTCGTGTGTGTCCGTGCTTGTGCGTATGAGTAAATGGTGACTTTATGGAAACACAGGGAATAGGCTGAGAGGTTGTTAATCTGCAAGTGAGACTATAAAAACCACCTCATAGCTCATTAATATTCAGCACACATCCTTACTGCAACATACATATCCCACCTTCTGCGCACATAAAATGGAAATAAACATAAAAATTCAGCTTTAAAGAGCATTTTCATGTCTTAACTCACTGAAAAGTTCTGGTGTCAGCCAATGTTGTGCTTGCACTGGATCCGAGAGAGGTTTAGCTCCCTTAATCCTATAAAGTCAAACGTAAAATATTTTATACATAAGTCTCTGAGACATTTAAAACTTTGCTCAAAATCCTGTTGAACACAATCTGATACTGGCCTTCTGCCCATTAATAGATACCAGGAAGCAGAAGATTACACTATAATGATTTTAACATTTTACATGGTAATAAATGGTAAATATTCTCTCAAAAGCAATGTAAAATTTTTTGTTGCATTTTGCTAATGGGCCAAATATATATATATATATATATATGTATATATGTAAACAAATATATATACATATATATATATATATATATATATATATATATATATATATATATATATATATATCAGCAGTCTGTCTGGTATTGGTTCAGAAATGTGATGGAAAAGATACAAAATCAAGCTGACCGAGGCACACAGTAACCAAAGTGAACATTTCAAAATAAAACCAAAAACACAGATTCAATGAAAACATCAAATATAGAACTTAAACTAATGACTTTTTCTCACATTTGGTCAAGTTTAGTGTCTGAGAATAATCTTAATTATTATCAATTGGATCCTTTAACAAATAACAGTGAACTTCTCCATGTTTGCAGTGCAAGGACTTGTTGCCGTTGGCGATGGTGATGTTGTTTGACTTCCAAGACAGAAAGTTCATGCCGCCTAAACGGTTACCACAGGAAGGACAAGAAAGAATCCAGGAAGTCAGAGACCTGGAAAAGAGCCTCCAGAAGTGAGCGTGATTGTCAAGTGCTAACACTCATTTCTGTGATGAACACTGGTGTGATGGGGTGTTTTTATTACAGGTGTAAGATCAAGCTGGCAGCATCTCTCGCTCGCTACAGAGTGAAACAGAATCTGTGGAGCGTCTCCTGTTATCTGTCTGATTCTGTCAGAACAAAACACCACAGGGCAAAATGCCTGCCCCTGTATGCATGGATCAACACTCTGAAGACCAGGTAGCAACTTCGGCTCCAGAAATGTTGCTCTAGATCAGGGGCAGGTCAAGTCTTGTTATCAGGGACTTGTATTGAAGCTTTCTCAGTTTTTTTTCCACCTTTCTGCTTTGTGGCTCACCTAAAAGTAGAAATATTTCATAGTTTCCGGGAGTATATCAGCCAAAGTACATATGTTAAAGTTTAACCAATCAGTTTGTCATTTAGCACTATAATGTGAAACAGCTCAACGCACCCTTAAAGTGTTTTATAAAAATGTTGCAGAATTTGTTGCCTTTACTAAGAAAACAGTGACGTGCTCGTGTTAAATTATTCAAATAAAAAACAGCAACATATTTTCTTGTGTCTTTAGCGTTAATGAAGTGTGTGAGGTGTTTAAAAGTGCTGGTCTGGAAGAAGCCGAGAATATGACCGACCTGAGGGAGGCAGCGTTCAGCAGGGACCCTCTCTGTCCAGACACACTGGTCTTCTCCCAGCATCTGCACGCTCTGCTCCAGTACAGTGCCTTCACCAACACACATGTGCTGAACATACAGGTAGGAATCTGCTCAGGATAAACGTAAACATATCCCCCCTCTGGAGCCGGAGACACCTGCAAGCAATTTTGTGATTTTTTTTTTCTTGTTTATAATTTTTTTTATCCATCCATCTTAGAACCAAAAGTACAATTTGATAGAAAAGTGTGAGATCTGAGTCATCACTGATGCAACACCTCAGTCCTTTTCTAACACAGTTTGGAACCACTTTACAATAATGGTACAAATTAAAGTAATGTGTGACTCGTGATGAACTAATGCATTAATTAATGAAGACTTTATCGTGAATTCCTGTTGCTCATCATGAACTAATGATGATCTCAATGTTCATTCATGATTTATTCCCTTAAGCCCTAACTGTTCAACAAATTTGCCAGTTTAGATACAAATATATAATTTAATTTCCTACTACTGATTTTTTATTTTATTATTTAATGCAAGACAAACTCAAAGAAGTTCACTTGAATATGCATAGATATGTAAAAGCACTTGGATTTACTATTAGTGTTTTAAAATCGCTGTATTTAATGCAGCCCATTTAACAAAGACATGACACTGGTATATATGAAAATGTTTGATATAAAATACATGGCTGCTTTAGAAACAACAAAACAAAAAATAAACTTACAATCAAACTTTTATTAATCGTCACCTAAAGCACTTTTACAAATCCTGTCATGGTTTGTACAGTTTGTGTCTTTTTAGCTCCGGTTTCCTGTCTTATTTTGTTTTTTTTTTTCCTTGTTTTGTTCCTCTTTGTCTTGTTTCCTGTTTGCTTTCCATTTCTTTAGAATCACCTGGACTCATCAGTTAAGTCATTACACCTGTGTCTTGTTCTGTTTCTGTCTGTATTTATAATTATAATTTCAAATATATTTCTATCTAAACTGGCAAATATGTCAATATCTTGATTATTAACTGTTAATGTTCATCAATTGATGATCAATTAGGGGGTTGAGTAATCACATGAATGAACATTGAGATCATCATTAGTTTATGATTAACAACAGGACTTCATGATAAAGTCTTCATTAATTAATGCATCAGTTCATCATGAGTTGCACATTAAGAATATGATTTGTACGATCATTGTAAAGTTCATTTGATGAACTCTTTCATCTATTTACCTGAGAAAAGATTTAGACAAAAACAGAATAATAAGCATTTTAAATGGTCTTATCTGTTTGATGGATGCTCAGCTTGAGCAATCTGTGCATCTTCACGTGGAGGCAAACTAAAAGTTTTTAACTTTCCAGACTGACTTCCTTCTTCCAGACTGTGTTGATACAAACTGTGTAATCCGTGAAGCTGGTTTGAAGTGGCTGAGATGCACAGCTGGAGGGAGTTTCTGTAGGAAAAATCTAATATAGTCTTTCAATGCCCATCCGAATAACTTTCTAAGATGTGTGTCTTTTTGTGTGCTTCTCTTTGTAGGACCGGAGTGTGTGCGTGGCAGTGAGTGTGTTACAACCCCTGCTGTTTGATAAAGGGGATGTTTTGGTCGTGGGCTTCTTCTCGGCCGTGACTGTGGCTCATATAGCTGTTGTGGCCGCTGCCCGCTCGGGCCGAGTGTTGGTGTGCGGCTCAGATCACGCACCTTCACAACTGGAGGAGATGCAAGAGCTGCTCAGACAAATGGAAATCAAAAGTGAGTGATGCGAAGACCTGGCCAAAATCTCATGAGAAATTATGCCTCTTTCATTAAAACACACTTTTAACTGTGGCGTTTATTCACAGTTATGTCATGACTGAATCCCACTTCAGTTTGCTTTAGTAATCACTGTCAACACACAAGTCATCCCTCAGTTTGGTACAACAAGTCAACTCACTGAAATGTCGCTAATAGTCAAGTTTCTTACTCGGAAAATTGAAGCAACCTTGTTTTTAAAATCCAACATGACTACCGGCATGTTCATAAACAGTTATGATAGTTGCTCTACTTAACTATTTATTAGCATGTCTTTTCAATCATGTTTACATTTTATTGTATGAGCAACATTAAGTGTAATAAAGGTTGGTTAGTTTGCATTGCTACTATTAGCTAGTTTGTCAGTAAGTAAACAGTCAGCACAAAGTACTGATTTTATGACTTTCAGCTGGAACATGATAAACTCAGGTGGGGTGTTTCCCATCTCCGACTTCCAACAAAAAGCCGCATAAGCCAGCTTTGTCCAAAAAAGACTTTGGTAACAGATGCTACTCTTGCTCTGGTCCTCCAACCTGCCAAAGAGTATGTTATTAAATAGATAACATGAATGAAATATCCACATGTTTGGCTGCGTTGCTCATTCTACCAACGCATTATCCTCACAATTTATAGCTTGTAGTACAATTTAGGCTTTCCAACAATATAGTATGTATAATATAGTATAATAAAGCATCAATATTTTCACAACATAGAAATAATTCAGAACAGATCTTATCACTATTTCAGTAACAGCTACTTCCACATGCAAGTTCTAATAAAACTAATCTCACATTTTGTTGATCTGTGAATTGATTTTTAATCACCTTCCAAACCATTATCTTTACTGTTGCAATATTCAGAGACACATTAGTTTAACATGGTGGTTAGCGCTGAGGCCTTACAGCTAGAAGGTCACTGCTTTGAGCCTTGGCTGGGGGGGGAGGTTTAGATAGTAGCCTTTTCTGTATCTGAGTTCTCTGGCTTCTTCCCACCCATAAGACATGCGTGTAAGGTTAATCAATCAATCAAAAATACTTTATTCATCCGTGAGGGGAAATTCAAGGCTCAAGTACAACCCATCCAAGATTTTACAAACAAACATAGAACTTTAAATCATTTATCACATGGAAGTTGCTTTGGATAAAAGCATCTTTTTCACAGTTCCACAGTTGCTGCATCCCTGCTGCACATCATGCAGTTACAAATAGCAGCTACGTCTGCTACAAAACTACACAATACCAACAACATGTGTGTAAAGCTTAAGTTGAGCTTTCTGTTTTTATTTGTCTGTCACGTCAAGCTCCTCCTGGTGTTTTTGAACGCTTACTCTGCTCAGGTGATAAGCCTCCTGCTCAGAGAGCCCCCTCTGTTCATCCTTCTCTTGCTGCTGTTATTGACTAAATGTAAAGCTTTTCCTTTAAATGGAAGTTTCAGAAACTTTAAAGGTTAAGATGAGTCAAAATGATCGCATGTTTGAACACAGACGAAGAGGCAGAAATGATGATGGGGAACTTGAGTTCATCTGGCAGGGTTACCATCTTCTGTGGGGGTACATCAGATACAAAGCTCCAGACCCACGCGTGTAGCCTACAGCTTAATGTGCTGCGGGGATAATGAGGTCTGCAGCTTTACTTGCACTTGATACCTGCGTATCATGTTGCTAAGTTCCGCTTCATTGTTAGTCTGAAAGTTTCACCAGCACCCAATCCTCAGAAGCGTAAAACACGATACATTCAGGTAATCAGCAGTGAAAAAGTTATATGCTGATTAAACGACCTGCTTCAGCACCAAAAACTGAATGCAGACAAGATTGTGATCACAGTATATTATTTTATCTTACTTTATAGAAAGAAAGTAAGGTAGCCTGAATCACTGCAGCTAAAAACTGCACACATCAGATTTTATTTTTCTTCACATCCTACTGTAGATGTTCGGGTCCTGTCCGTGGCATTCTGCAGTCTGGACGAGTGGGATCCGGCTGTTCAAAGATTAAAGGTCATCATAGTGTTGCCTCAGTGTTCCTCCTCAGCCCTCAATGATCCAGTAAACGCCATGCTCAGTGAACACGGAGGTATGCAGAAAAGAGATGTGCGAAAAGGATCATATTTGTTACACATAATGTGTGATGTTGTGTCTAACGGTCTGAAGAATTTGTGGATTTACTGAAAGCACAGAAACAGCAAAAAGCCAAGTGAGAAATCAGTGCGTTACTAAGCGCAGTCTCTAACTAGAGACGATAAACGATTTTTTTTTTTGTGCCAGAAATATGAAATGAAATGTTTTCAGTAAATAAACTGGAGGTGTAAAACCCTTTTGTTGACAGACTGGAAGCTGCTGCCAGACTTATCTCACGGTTCTGTTTCCAAAAGCAAACTAAACTCTATGACGACCCAGCAGGCCCGACTGCTGGCACACGCTCTCACCTGTGAGTACACACTGAAAACAAACACACACACATAAGGTTTATATAAATGCACGACAAAATGAACTACAGATTCTACAAAGCAAACATACAACTTGTCCCGATGTCTCTGTTATGTATCATTTTGGTAAAATATCGACGCCATAATGAGAACAATGTATTCCTCCTTCTGCTTTTGCAGTCCCGAGGGTCCAGACGGTGGTCTACTGCACACGCTCAGTGTATCCTGAGGAAAATGAACAGCTGGTGGGAAGAGTGCTGGAGAAAACACACACTCCCCACAAACTGCTTCCTTTCAGGTGCAGCAGACACACACACTTTTTTTTTCTATTAAGCGTCCATTTGTCCATAGAAAGTTTCTGTTCTTCTGTTACTGGCTTGAAGACGTGATAAAGTCAAACTATTAGAGTATAGCAACATCTGAGAAAAACTATCACAAAAATTTTGCATTGACATCAACTTTGCCTTTTTTTTTTTTTTATTAATGTAGCTTGATGTTTAAAATAGTTTTGCTTGGATCATTTTGACTACTTCATGTAGTCTACATATCTGGCTAGAGTGCCATGCATAGATAGCCGTGTAGCCTCCTGTATACTGTTGGTATGAGTGGATTCAAAAGAGAGACAGTGGGAGGTCAGAGTCACCAGACTGATGTCAGCGAAAACTGATCAGCTGCTGTTGCCGTGGGGACAGGAGTTAATCCGACTGCCGGGGTCAATGTGCTGGAGAAGATTTCTGTTTCATGCCCACTTCTTCACAAAAATCATTTTCTGCTGTTTATCCTTCACAAGAAACAACACATTTGTGTTAAAAGGGTTAGATAGAGAGTTAGATTCTTGTTTCAAATTATTCTTTATTTCTGTTATTATATAGTTTTAATGAAAGATGAGTCCACAGCAAAACTAAACAACTAAATCAAACACACACACACACAAGTCTTGCCACCTTCTCTGCGATTGGAGGAATCCACAAACAAACCTATATGTCTATAGAGAGAAAACTGACCAGCAACATTCAAAAATGAATCTGCATCTACCATCTTTTTACAGCAGATTTATTACTTTTAACGCAGCTAACTCAAAGTTGTTGGTACGTCATTTGATCATTTGATCAGGGCCTTAAAAACCAGCTACAAAGCATGAAATGTTAAAGGGGTCCTATCATGGTATTTGGAGTTTTCTGAGCTTTCTACAGTGTTACAGTGTTGAATCCTCATCAGACATGTGAACGTCACTGTTTTTTATCACCTAAACGCATGTTTAAGTTTGAGTTTGAGTTCCAGCACGCTCGCCGTTCGGTTTCCATGGCAACGAAAAACGCGTCGTTTTAGAGAGTTTTTTCTACTTGGAAATCCTTGTGACGTCCCGGGGGATAAGGTTCGGTGATTGGTTACCTTCTACTGGTTAACAAGGGCATGTACAAATACATCAGGCGGGTGGAAAACGTGGGATAAAGTTATTTCCAACCATGGCTGGTGAGTTTACCAAAGAGAGACATCCTGCTGCATTCGTTGCTGTGGGTTGCTGTTTTCCACTTCATTTTCAGGGTCTGATTCAGGTTCCAACATGTAGGGCTGTATGCTATGTGTTGACATTGCATTTTGTTTTTTAATTGACTTCATATTAGCCTAATCCTTCTGTTTATGAGATGTTACAATGGTGGCAAAAGCAGGTGCGGTGCGCGCTACCGATGTAGCGCGGTGGCGAGAGGCGGGGCTTAATGCGGAAGAGTCTCAATCCACTCGTTTTGCCCACAGGCTGATCTGAGAGCCTACGGAGAGGGTCGGTCTGAAGTAAATAAAGCGATTTGTGACAATAACTCGATCAATCCCAGCCCTTCTGGTCTCAGAAATAAAAAATAAATTAGCCTGAAATGCACATAATAGTTCCACTTCAAGATCTACAGAGCAAACAAAGCTGCTTGTTGACAATCTGTGCACTGAGAATGTCATTGTGTCTGTAGGTCTCATTGGCATTTAAACTCTGTATTTTAACAGTAATGAGAAAACTCCTGAAGCTCTGAACAGGTAGTCTGTTGAGAAATACACAGAGAAAATACCCGGTGCACCAAAGTCTGCTGATTTGTGCATTTTGTTGCGTAAATAGTAACTTTTATCGAGTTTAGCTCTGATACTGTTTGGTTTTTTTCACCCCTTGATGAAAAAACGCTGATTCATCCCTCTTGGAATATGTTTTTTAAGCTGTATTCAATTGTAGAAAGCTAGAAAAGAAAAAGAAAAAGATCACATGAAGCCCAACAGATCTCTTAGAATGAATATAATGAAAGATTATCCAACATTTCATTGTACATTGTACATTTACTGTTGATCTGCAAAATCCTTTCACTGAGCAAATTTGCCTGTTTTTTTTCCAAGATATTATTCTGTATTTATGATCTGCACAAAACATAAGTTTTGTCATCCTTTTGTCTAAATCTGACTTGTGATTCATCACTGAGTATCACTTTCATCCACTCATAATGTTCATTAGCTCACTGTTACCCTGTTTCTTCTTGTTTAAAGCTTATTTTAGTCTTGTCTGTCAGACTTTTCTGGGTGTAAATCTGATTTCCTTCAGCTGCATTTTTCACCTTGTCTGATCAGAATCACAACTCCTCTCCCAGTCGATTTGTTTTCCAGCATCTTCTCTTTCCACATGCATTTGGGTTGTTCGCTGATGCTTTTACGACTTTGAAAAGTTAACTTCCAATAACCAAAACAGAGAACGTTTTACTGTTTTTATGTGTTTTTAGAAAAAAAAAACACACTCTCAAAGTTCATATAACTGGACAACAATGCTTTCTGCTCAGTATCGCAGACATCTGCTGGAGTCAGTTTGTTGTCATTTTAATGCTCTTGTCCTTATATGGCAGTCTGTGCAGAGAATATCTCTAATTTTCTAAACTATTTCAAGTTTTTTTTTCCATGAATATATTCTCCGATTTTTTAATAATTTAGTTTGTGTGTGTGCGTAAGTATTCTGCTAAAGTATGTTTGCATGGGACAGATTTCCACACAAGTTGTGAAACAGGTTGTTTTTTTGTTTGTTGTATTCTCATTTCCAACTTCGCACTTTGCAACGACTTCAGTGTGCTTGCTATGAAAATGTGTCTTAATGTTTTCATTTTTGTTGCCTGCTAATTTATCACCACAATCAAACATACAGGATAGCCAGCATCCTTGGCAACACGCTTTTATATACATTTTATATTTTTTGGTTTTATTTATTTTATATTTTCAATATTTTATATTTGACTATATATCTTTTATATACAATCTATGCAGTAAACTGAATCTGTCAACACAGTGTTGCACCCATTTTTCCTTTAGAGCCAGTACACAAGGGCTGAAGAGTCATGTTTTGGTCAAGCGTTGCAGCCCAAAGACCCCCAGATGATAAAACTAATTCAAGCAGATCCTACTTGAATGAATTTGATCATCTTCTCCACATGTTCAGAAGACTGCTCTCTTGTAGGAGCCACGTTTCTGTCAGTTACCCAAATACAATAGCTAGTGAAGCTCTGCAAGCACTTTCTTTCAATTACTGAATAATTTGCATAATTACACAAGTGTGTGTGTGTGTGTGTCTACATGCATGGATGGATACAAGCAACAGCAACAAAACGCAACAGAAGCTGAACTCAGTGAAGTTTTCTGTGTTTGATTGCCTGAAAAACTAATAGCACCTTGGTGTAATGTAAAACTGCTCCTTTCTGTGGCAGTAATCCTCCTTCCAGGCGATGACAGCTATACCTCACCAAACTAACGTGGCAGTGATGGATCAGTGTTTCAGCAATGTCTGCATGAGCTGTTCTGTGCTGCTCTCTCAGGGTGAACGGTCCAATTTTCCCAGGTGAATCCCCATCAGGAGACACAACAGACTCCAAATTCTTCAAGCTCGAGCCATCACACCTCACTAACGGCTGCTTCATCGCCAGACTGTCGCGGCAGGTGAGAGACGTGGTGAGAGAGTCTGGGGCGAAGAGAGAAAAATGTAAAGGACAAGGTTGTGTTGGGGATTGAAGGGGAACAGAGATTTTGTGATGTGCTTGCAAATTTATGGCGCGTGCGAGCGTCTGCGTCTGATTACTTTGCAACAAGACCTTTCAGAAGTGCTGAGGTGGCACTTTTTTACTGTCTGTTGGGAGGTCAGTCAGCTTGTCGACACACACACACACACACAAACACGCAAATGTAGCGTCTTGCTCCTTGAAAACACTGCAGCGTTATTCAAATACTCAATAAAAACGTGACAAGTTAGAGATGAAATACGCCCGAGCCACTGATACATTCCAGCGCAACAAAGACAAATGGATTATTTCCTGTCATTCTTCCAGTCCTCCGTCCCGTCTTGTTGCATCATCTGCTTTATCCCTTCTCTCTTTTTAACATGTTGGGAAAAAACATAAAGCTGAAAGTGCACACCGTGTAAAGGTCTTGTGCCACCCTCCCTGATGTTTTTTCAGCCAGTTAGACTTTCTTGTTTCCATGTAACCCATAAAAACGCAGTGTGACATATATGACACGTACTGAAATGATATATTTGGCATCACTTTATGCACAATACTTAAATTCTGTGGAACACAATGTAATTGTTGTCTTCTGCTACCTAATGGGACACCAGAAAGCAGAAGGCTACACTATAAGCAAATTGACATGTTACATAGCAATGAATAGTTAATATATTCCAAAAAATGTATCTATCTATATATATATATATATATATATATATATATATATATATACATATGTATATATATATATGTATATATATATATATATATATATATATATATATATATATATATATATATATATATATACATATGTATATATATATATGTATATATATATATATACATATGTATATATATATATGTATATATATATATATACATATACATATGTATATATATATATATATATGTGCTGGTATAAAGACAAATAAAGACTTCATATTTAAATAAAAATGGATTTATCTAATATTTTTTTCATGGGTTAGATCTTTATGGGTTAAAAATGGTCTTCAGCAACAATAGTCCAACGTTTCTGAGAGCCTGCAGACATATTTCGATAAATTTTCCCTACTTGTCCAGTCTTTATACCTGGATGTTTTCTTTGAGTTGCATTTAAACAAACAGGGAAGACCGTTCCACAACTGGGTGAACTGGAAATAGTAGTTTTGCACCAACAAAGTGAGGTATCAGCTGACAGATTTTGGTTTGTATTATGGGCACAAAAATATCCAGGAATATTAGTTTTCAATATATATAAGATATAATGTGATTATGATATTATTATGATGTGATTATGATTTTACTGGTCTAGATCTTTTAAGATCAAATTGTAAATGTAAATTGGCAACCCTGGTTTAGGGGATACTTGACTGAAAAAATATTCCAGCAGTGGTAAAACATTAAAAAAAAGTTTGAGAACTACTCAGGAGTCCTCCTCCGAGTGGACCTCATAACAATGCAGCAGTGTGGGATCAAAAACCAATAAACATCCAAAGAAGAGCTTCAAAATGTCCCTCAAGAAAACAGGAGAACCATTCCTGAAGACCTGAAGAACCTTCAGCGAAGGTTTCAGGCTGCACTGAACAATAAAGATGATCAGGTTAAATACTGATGTCCAAGAACTGGACAAACTGCCTTTCCTCATGTTCCGCTTTTCCATTTCTGTTTCCACGTTTCAGTAAATCAATAAACCCACTTTTTAAGTGTAAACACAGTTAATCGGTTGGACCACATAGCAGAAAACCTTCCTGGCGCTGGTAGAGTGAGACGCACTTCTACAAAAAAAAAATATGTCTGAGTTGAATCCCAGAAAAGCTTATGAACGTGCTCATCTTATGAGGAAACAGGTAGAAAATTATGTCAATTTAAATGTTTGCAAATGTTTTTCTTGATCTATTTTCACCAACTTCTAACATCACTTGACTCTGTTGCTGCTTATGAGGTTTGATTCCTTTTCATTGTAACTGGATCTTTTCAGCAGACACAGATACACAGCGCTAGATCTCGCTTGCTCTGTTACTCATCCACCAGAGTGCAGTCATTCAAAATCCAATAATCACATCTAATTGCATCGACATTCACTTTCCTGCTGAGCTAAATCACATCAGAGCTGCGACTGCAGATTTTATTGCACTGAAACTTCTGTAGTGGTTCACCTGCTGCTCACAAGCTCGGCCGGATAAAAAAAAAAAAAAAGCTCTTGGAGGGCATATGAGGAGATTTCAAAAACACTTGCTGCCAAGACAGCTCCTGAAAGGGATGATTTCTAAATCTACTTTGTAATAAATCAAAGAGTAGCACCAGTTAGATGATGCTGATGATGCACATCGAGCCATTTACTTACAAGCGCATGATGATAATAATAAAAAGGGGAAAGTTAGAAGTTTGACAAGTTTTATCCGAAGTGCTGAAAAAGCAAAGTGTTGATTAAAGAAAAGAAGTAATTGATAGCGGCATTTCACTGAAACATGCAACAAAGTTAGTGGATAACCAAAGACAGGAGTTTTTATGAAGAAAGGACAAATTTTTATGGTAACTGACCCAGCTGACGGTTTGCGCCGCATTTCGGTCAAGATACATGACCTTCACTACGCCTAAGCATGGTGGCATAGTGGCTACATTACATCACAGCAAAAAGGTTGCTGGTTCGAGCCTTGGCTGGGGAGGAAGGGTGGCTTTTCTGTGTGGAGTTTGCATGGGTTCCCTCAGGCTTCTCCCTACAGTCCAAAGAAAAGACATGCATGTTGACTGGCTACTGTAAATTGTCCCTGTGAGTGTGAATGGTTGTTTGTCTCTCTGTGTTGTGTTGAACTGGTGTCCAAGGTGTACCCTGCCTCTTGCCCAGTGATTTGCTGGGATAGGCTCCAGTTTCCTGTGACCCTGAATTGGACTAAATGTCTAAAAAAAATGGATCAATGTTCTCATTAGATTTATGATCCCTTTATCTACAAGACAGAAGAGAACTTGAGTGTTTAATTACATCTGACAGGCTGTTATTACTTTCCCTCCTTCTGTCGCAAAGCCGGACTTTTTACAGCAAACCTTCATTCTTACAGGATAATTAAAGTTCAAAATGACTTAAGCCGTATCAAAATGTCAAAACGAAAAAAAATCTGAGGAGAACTTTAACCATCAAAGGTGAAGAAAGAATTTTTAGCATTTAGCTGGATGTGGAGCAGCACTGGTTGTAAATGACATAAATCAATACCACTTGAATTAAGCATAGTGGGAGTGCCAGGGAAGGTTCAGAAACCTTAATTGGTTCCTGTCTACAGAAAATTGACCTAAAAGAGAATTTGAAATATTGTACGTACATTAAAATGTGTGTTCTTGTTTTTCTGCTGTTCAAAAAGTGAGAAAAGATCTGTGATCCATGATAGTCCACGTCTTCTGAAAGCTGTAGGTGGTAACCACCTACATGACACACATTACACTGTGAGGAAGAGTGAGAGCAACACAAGCAAGAAATCAAACAAGGAGGCGTCCTGATTAAACAAGTAAAGAGCCTGAGCACACTTTAGCTGTGACTACCACACACCAAAACAGATGAAGCAGTTTTATCCTCAAGCACGTACACTCTCCTTGTATGCAGTTTGGTCATGAGTAGATGGTACTGATTCTTCTTTCTGGAGGTGGTAAAATGTGGCACCACCGATAGAGAAATCCAACAGCCAACCTCCTTATTAGCAGTCACGATTAATGTTTAGACTTCTTGTTTGTACAGAGTTTTATTAATGCTACAGGTGTTTTAGATGGCAGTGACTTCAGAAACAATCCAAGGCTGTCTATTTTTCTTTATGTCACAAAATGCTCTTCCTTTTTCAGGCGGATCCCACTAAGGTAGAAACAGTCCAGGATGTGCTGGCAAGAGCTGTAGCAAAGGGCCTCTTGGGCGATATTATTCCTGACCCATCAAAAACCAACAAAAAGACAAAAAGCAAGAAAAATCGAGCTACTTCAGCTCCCAGCAAACCTTCATCCCCCTCCAGCCAAGAGAGGCTGGCAGAAGCAGTGCTGGGAAATGGGCCAAGTCCAGAGGATTCTTTCAACAATGAAGAGGATGAAGACGATGAAGACCTCAAGGATGAGGAGGAGAAGGTAGAGGGAAAGGGGGATGAGAAGGGGGGTAAGAAGAGGAGGCGTAAACGGATGGCAAAAAGACATCAAAAACGAACCAACAAAAACGATCCCTCAGCCCAAAAGCATCAAACTAAAAGTCCCAAGAAGAAATCAACAAAGAAAAAAGCGACTCAGTCACAACACACGAGGCAGCAGATGAGAAGTAAACCAAGAAGAATACCACGACTTACGCTGGCTTTAATCTCCTCAACAAAACCCTCCAGCCAGTTGTCTCCCATCACAGCTCTTGCACACAAAATCAGTGGCAATAAAGTGATTAAGTCACAGCAGGCGGTCCTTACGTCACCTTCGCTCTCTGGCAAACATCGTCCTGCTCCACCTACAGCCTCTAAAAAGCAAAACACACAACCCGAAGGGGCCGAGAGGACACTGACAGATATCCCTAAACCTCTGAGACAAGGAAATGTGGGAAAAGCACAGGAAGGGAAGAAGTCTGCAGAGCTTGTCCTGCCACCTATTCCCCCTCAGTCCACAAGCACTCCACACAGCAACAATGGCGTTTCTGTCTCCCAGACTCCGTCTCGGGCTTCAAGTTGTCAGTTAGTCAACATGTCGGCATCCTCATCCTCAATCTTTCTGCCTGGATTATAGTGAGCAGTTCACCTCTGCAATATCACTTAAATGTTAAATACTGTAATGTTGTAGATCTTCTTAGAAGTAATATTTAATTGTTAGTTAAAAGCATTAGAAAATTTATACTGAAAATATCTTGGAGCAGAAACTCGATGAAAATACATTAAATCACTTAAATCATTTAAAGTTATGATAAAATAATCTGCAAGTTTTTGTCTTCGTCAGACTAATTACTGTTGATTTAAAAAAAAAAAAAAAAAAGAATTTTCTCTGTATTGTGTAACTAGACGCACGCACACACAAGCCAGGTGGTGTATTTCATAATGCTGTTTATTCTCACAATTGATTACATTGATAAAGTGTACAAATCAGTGAGCAGCAAATGGAAGCAAACACATCCATCCTTAGTAAATGGTGTGTGTGTGTGTGTGTGTTTGTTGGTTTTTAAATGTGAGCTTGACAGGAACGCTGGGAGTCTACTGCTGCTTCCATCTTCCTCTTCCTCCTCTCTTGACTCCTCAGAGCAGCAGTGGACTCTCAGCTCTGGGTGAGCACTGTACAAGGTGAAGACATATTCCTCTATTTCCTTATTTTCTTCTTCTTTTTCTGCAAAGCGGAGCTAATTGTAGTGTTGAGAGTCAACCAGGAACTGAGACGATGACAGCGTCAAGAGACTATACTTGTCCCGACTAATAAAATCAGTAAATACCTTTATAAAATAGAATAAATAAAATAAAAAATATTTCTGTTCAATACATACAGTCTTTTTTTTCCAACCATCAGAGGGCATGCAAGGCTTTTTTCGTGACTTTCCTTTTTCTCCGGATCAACAGAATGCATAGATAATTGCACAGTTAAATTCAGTATCAACTTAAGTGACAACTGTGAAAATTTCCAATCGCCTCAGCCATTTTCATTATATGCTCTCGTATTCTTATCTACAACAAAGTATATAAGTATTTTACACTTTGGCCATTTGGTAGGTTTTCAAAAAAGGCATTTCATAACGAGAAAACAGGAGAAGAAAAAAAAAAAAGACATTCAAAAAGGAAACGATAGCTTATAACAGACAATTAATGCCAAACGTTACAACAAATGTACACGCAGATTTCCGTCGTGTCGTTCACATTTCAGCATCCTTATGAAAAAGAAGATGATGTGACTGGAACTTTCTTATCATAATCTCTGTTGCAAAACTAGTTCCTTCAAACTAAGTATGTTCACTTTGCATCTCAGGTGTGAGAAAAACACGTCACTAGTATGTAATCCACATAGATGTTGAGGCTTTGTTTCAGTATTTTTGAACAACCAAGCATTTGTCCTTTTTTAAAATGTCTAGACTAAGCTTACACTGGAAGAATTGGCAAATGTTTAGTCATTTTACTGAAAAAAAAACATCAGGAATATAGATTTTAATTATCATTTTAAGCTCTGATAGCAATACCGAATGCCACTCAAGATGATGAGGAATAACAGAAAATATATTTACACTGTGTGAGACAGTGCTGTCTAAATTATGGTGGACAATGTTTTGACGAATATCAAATCCTTGCCTGTTCAAAAATACCATATGGCTGCAGATGTGCAACAACTGGACTGTTTGCTGAACCGCTACTCCTTAAATTACTGTTAAAACATCTGTATGTTGACTTAAAAGGTATAAATGGCTGAAATTTAGCTTAAAATTACTTCTGCACAAATTTAAGTGATCTTTAGCAACTAGTTTAGAAAGAAGCAAATGCAAACCTAATCTTATGCCATCAGCTGGTTTGAGAACAAACACAGCTGTGTTTTTCTGCTAAAGGATGGTGGCGGCAGCTACACCGATAGTCACCATGAGAAAAAAAAACTGCAGTGGACATCCACAGTAGAAAAGTAGAGTGTTGTTCTATTAGAATTAATTTTATTTCTGGGAATATTTGGGAAGATGATAGTCATTCATGTAAGTTTTACTGTGTTCCAGATCAGATCCCAAACACCTGGTGAATCACTTTAAAGGCAGAGTATGTAAGATTTCAAGGCGATTCTTTCCACCACCAGGTGGCAAACACCAGGTCGTGAGCAAAACCACAAATTTACTACCTCCACAAACGACCACAGGTTGGCAGTAATGAGCAAAACACACCCCTCACCTGTCCTCCTTGCCAGCTCCAATGAGGGCAGGAATCGCTTGTGAGCTGTAGCTCAGAGCCACTCTGCAATGAATGGGCTTATACTAAAAGTACTTTTTTTTTTTACTGGTCAGAAAACATTCAAGAAGGGTCTTTGTCATTAATTAAACTTGTAATTTAATAACGCATCAAATATGAACAGACTGGAACCTACATGTTTAAAAAAAACTGTCTAATTATGATTGTAGTCATTTTTCTTAAGTTAATTTATTTTGAAAATATTGAAAATCTTACATACTCTGCCTTTAATGTAAACTGATTAGATGTCAGGAGAGCTGTGATTTGCAAAGTTAACTTCCATTTTCACGAAGTCATTTATGAAACAGGCAAAAACCTTCCAAAGCAAACATATACACTTGTTTTAACATATCAGTAGAGTTTGCTTTGTGTTTTTTTTAATTCTTTTTAAATAAAATTTGGTCAGAGTTCAGCCATGTGTAACACACAAAGATGTGAAGATTTCAACATCCTACCTTACAGGCTGCAACTGGACAAAGAAAAAAGTCTGGGAAGGGTTTAGCAAACAGTCAGCTGCAGAAGGTCGTAATTAATCGGCATCAACAGTAACAGGGAGTGGATGTGCTCTTAGTTTTGGTGAAATAAAGACTTTCTAAGTGATTGCCATCCATCTAGACTTTCCGGACATGTGCAGCTAGCTGTGTGGAACTGACATCTTTATGAGAAACTCTACAAAACAAAACAAAGTGACCTTGTGGCACTGATAAACGTGAAGGAAAGATACAGAGAAAGCTCGTTCAAGTAAGGAGAACCCTGGAGATAGATAGCAGCCCAGGAAAGTCCTGCAAGTTTTAGTCAGCGCAACCCTTAAGTTTGCTTTTCTCTCAAACAACCGAGGCAACGGAGAACTCGTTTCCTCTTCTTCCAAACATTGGACAATAAACAACCAAACCCAGGTAGAAGAACACATTCTTCCAGTCCTTCTTCTCTTCCTGCAGGCGATCCCCTTTTATTAGCAGACATGAAGACTGATACCAAGGTGGGATTTAAAGGAATATTCCTTCTAATTTCCTCCAGCATGTGTATCAAGCAGCAGCAGCATGCCGATGTCTCCTGTGTCTGGAGAAGCAGTCTAGCAATGGTTACCAGTAAGGAGGGGGAGCAGAGGACAAGAGGAGAGACATACTGTCAGCACTGTCCATCCCTGTGTCTCTTCCTCTTTTATGGCTATCATGTTGCTTTCCATAGGATAACAAAAGACAAAGAAAACGTTAACAAGAAGGATATGAAGGATGCTTCGGGTGAAAGGCCACCACTCGTTTTGACCATCCGGTGCTTGTTCTGATGCAGCTGGGATGAAAAACCAAACATTAAAAGAAACAACAAGGAACTAAGAAGACGGGAGAAACAGTCGATGCGGCTTCTGGTTTCTCACCACTTCAGTCTCTGAAAGCAGCAGCGGTGAATTGATATTGACTAGAACGATTCACATTTAGATAAAAGAGTTCATGCAGGACCAGTTGAGCAGGTCGGAGTGAGTTAGACGGACACATCTCTCAAATCTGTAACGGCTTCTTGTTTTGATCCACATATTACATATTGTTAAAGCAAAAACAAGACAGGATGGCTTTTGTTACTCCTTTTCACTCCTTTAAAAGTTGCAGTCTGCTAAGGATAACAAGGAGGGTCGGAGGGTTGGGGGAGCCACTACAGACTAAGAGGACATCCAGGTGAATTGACAGTGAGTGTGGCCTGCTGTGGAAGGTCATGCTGGCAGCTCAGACATAATACAGCTAGAGCACAGAGAGATCAACAGTTTGAGAAGCAATGAGCGCGCTCATCAGAACGATTTGCTTAAAAAGAGCACTTCAGCTTTTGTTCTCTTCTTCCTCTATGCTGACACGGATAAAGGTTACTTCTATGTACACTTTCACCTTTACTTGTTCCTCATGGCTGCTTTCTTTTTGACTTGGCATGAGAGTCTTGATTTTTGAGCAAACAGACTTGAATTGCAGCTCAAAAGCTGAAAAGGTGATGTTACCCACAAAAAAAACAAAACAAACGAACGTGATGAAAGTTGCTGGGGTCTGTGGGGGGGAAGGATTTTGGCAGCGATGTGACGAGTTACCATGGTGACTAGGTACTGTGGTGGAGGAGCTGGTGCCGTTTCCTTGGCGTTACTGCGGTAACTCCGTAACAGGTCTCTTTTGTTTGAGAGTGTCAATGAGAGACAGGACGCCTCGCTTCACGCTAGTTGAGACCCGGCGGGAAACGGAGTCGCCGGGAGGCGATGAGCCGCAGGCCTTCTGGGAGGTAGGTCGAGCCACCAAACACTTCTGATACCGCAGCTGAGAGACAAGAGAGGGAGGGAGGGAGGGAGGCATACTGTAAATAACAGAGAGTTACAGCTGCTGAGTAAACGACTGCAGAGGGGTGTATGAGAGGGAAAGAGAAAAGGAAGGTAGGCTTGTGCAGGATTCTGGCTGTGATCAATTGTAATGACTGATGATGCCTTTCATCGTCAATCAGATTTAGCATGTACTTGTGATCATATATCTAAAGTTCAGATGTGTGATCAATAGCCTGTTCTGCGGCCAACTAGTCTGAGCAGAGGAACATAACACGCCTCCACTGATGAGCTACACCACGGCAGAAACACCAAAGATGGTTTTTTTTTTTTTTATCCGATTAACTGTCTATTTATAAAATAAACTGGTTTTAACTGAGGTCACCTTCACACAACACTTGTTTAATAAGGTTTTATTAGAGTGGGAAATAATACTGCAGGTCATATAAACTACTTCATTAATAAAACAGGAAGTCTGTCACTAGATGGTGACAGATTAACTGTTTCAGAGATGTTTTACAAACTGTAACGTAAACTGGATTATTTTGATTTGGACGAATAATTCAACCCAATAATCTTTGGCAAATAGGTTTGACGACAACACTATGCAGTCAGGATGGAAGCATTCAGGGCAAACTAAACAGATGCCAAGAAAAAAAGCTCTACAGTAAAATCACTTACAAGAAACCCCCCCCTATTTTTTTATTTAATTTTTTTTTTTTTACTTGTCCTGTCCAGCATCATCGCAGCCACAATGTTGATGTGGCTCCTGCATTGTGCTAAACAAATTAGCTTTGCCAAGAGAAGCTTTATTATTATTTAGAGCTCCTTTTCTAAATTCAAGTATTATTCTTTATTTTTAAATTTATTTATTGATAAATGTGCATATTAATGCTGGACAAGAGTGTTGGGGGACAAAGAAAGGAGAAAGAACGAAAGCAAAGAGAAGAGAAGAAACAAGGACAAAGAGACGCCAGATAGATATGTAAAATAAACAGTATGAGATGTTCAATCTAAACAAAAAACAAACAAACGGCTGCTACACCTGTAAGACCTGAAAAAAAAATTAACTCTTGCAACATTTCCATATAAAGAAAACTTACAATTATCAACTGACTATAAGCTGAGAGAGAAAGAGAAAACAACAAGCTCTATAGAAACAGCTCTATTTAAATGCGTTGAACTATTTGCTGTCTTGAGTTTTTCTGAAAACTTCTGGAGAAGAGTTTGCAAAGAATAAACAGAGGTGTTTTTTAAAATTTGATTTAAGATATATATATATTTTTGCAAAACTTTTGCAAAAGTAAAAAAAACGTGCAAATGTGAAACCTGACTGGAAAGCTGATGCAGAAAGTGACTAAAATAAAAGAACTTGTCTCATAAAACTCCTGGTAATCCACTAGTCACTGTTTCCACCAAGTAAAATTGTCCTTTTTTTCAACTGACAGGGATCCTGGAAAGATGCTGCCTTATGAAGACGACATTCAGGTTACTCTCAACTACCAGAAGGGACACAGCAATGACCTCATCTTGTAGTACTTTAGGATATGAGCATCTCCTGAGTTGGAGTCTGCATGTACAGGACCCAACTGTCCAGGTTATGCTCAATGGGGATGTTACCTGATGCACTGAGACGTACCTCGCTCTATTTCTCGAATATATTAATGTAAAAATATATGACAATATTGCCGTCTTTAACTTATTTCTCCTTTTTGCCGCAGGTCTTCCTGAATAAATGCAGCTGTACATGTTGTTCTGTCTTTCCTGTCCTCACCACCCCAACCAGTCGAGGCAGATGGCTGCCCTCCCTGAGCCGGGTTCTGCCGGAGGTTTTCTTCCTGTTAAAAGGGAGTTTTTTCCTTCCCACTGTCGCCTAATGCATGCTCAGGATGGGGGATTAGATCGAAGTCATGACTCGATGCAATCAGTTGGTTTCTATTATAGGATCTGTATGAATTGGCTTGAAATGATGTGTATGTAAAGTGTCCTGTGACAACATTGTTGTGAGGTGGTGCCATACAAATAAAGTTAAATTGAATAGTACAAACAAAGTGTTGGTAGTTCAGCTGCAAGCAGGAAGTCAGCTGCGCTTCTTTAAAGACAAGAATTGCACGGAACATGTTTCATGAAGTTATTGATAAACAAACAATATTTGCAGAATCAGTAAACACTGTGTCAGAGCTGGTAAGCAAAACATTTCATTAAGAGGCATCTTTTATTCATTTGTTTCAAGATTTCTGTTTGTGTTTTATCTCCTAAAATGTAATTTTAGTTTCACATTTGTTAATGCGTGTTTTCTATTTAAAATGTAAATGTGTTTTGCCCTTCTCAACCACCGTAGTTACATGACGTGTCGCGACTCACCATACAAGCGGCCTGCACGGCTTCGGACACGCTCCCAGCATTGGGATCGCACCAGAAGATGTGACAGTCAAAACGATGGCTGCCGGCGTCCATGATGAAGGCAAATGTGTGCACATCACGGCCAACACCCATGAAGGACAGAAAACGGACACGACACTCCACAAGCACCTCCTCTTCATCCTAGTCACAAACATTAGCATTCGGATTAGTTTAAAAAAATCTATATGTACATATATGTTAACTGTATTTAATGCATTTGACTGGATTTCATCATAGAGGCATTAATACAAACCAGGTTTTATATA
>NC_136621.1:33244691-33297191 GCF_933228915.1 Telmatherina bonti
TATATACACACATATATATGTGTATATATATATATATATGTGTATATATATATATATATATACACATATATATATATATACACATATGTATATATACACATATATATATATACACATATATATATATACACACATATATATATACACACATATATATATACACACATATATATATATACACACACATATATATACACACACATATATATACACACACATATATATATACACACACATATATATACACACACATATATATACACACACATATATATATATATATATATATATATATATATATATATATATATATATATATATATATATATATATATATATATATATATATATATATATATATAATTCTGCATTTTAAGCTAATTTATGGGAACACGCTGCAGGCTCGCTGCATTCATCTGCACATTCTGCGATAAGGAAACACTTGAAGACAACGGTAGCAAACAGGCAGACACAAATCACTCGGCTGATAGATCCTTCAGTGTGTATCATCCACTTCTGCACATAATATGTGGCAACACAGTACAAGCTTTGTAAACAGGACGACACGTAACCTAAACAAGCTCTCAGATATTCTGCCATTTTTAAATCTAACCAGACTGGAGAGGATTATCTCTGGTATACAAAAAATGTTTTCCTCAACAACCTTTTAGGCCGTTAATGCGTTTTTTTTCCCCTGTTAGAGGCTGAAAGAAAGAAATAGACAGCCAGAGGAAGTTAGAGATGATGGTTTGGCTGCAGCAGGGCTTTATCTCACCTCATCTTTGCTGATAGTGACTGTAGCATCTGCCACATTAAGAGCCACTGGAGTCCAGTCCTCTTTGTTGGAGGAACCAATGAGACTGTCTATGGCTCCATTTAGGATGTCCATGCCTGGAACAGAGGGTGTTAAATCAGACTGGGATAAAGCTAAAACATTAAGATCACCTTCTATCATGTGTTTAATCTCTTTAAACGCTGCCTGAATATGTTTGTGTGTGTTAGTGTGTGTGTCAGTGTGTGTACCAACCTATCGGTCTGGCCACAGGCATCATCCCAAGGTAGAGCACCTGAAATTTCTGAACCAGCTCAGTCTTTGGTGTGGGAAACTCTGCTGAGAAGAATTCAAGGCAAAAACTGAAGAGATGCTTGTAACAACATGAACTTCCAGTTTTAACGTTATTTTTCATTTAACCTCTATTAAATTTCAGTGTCAAACTATATCATTTTTATATTTATTATTAAAAATCCTAGCAAGGCTTCTGATGAACATGATAAATTATTCTCATCCTCAAGTTGGTCTGTTTTAGTAATCAGAAGCAGAAAATAAATCCATCAGAAACCACATATTTACTCTCCCTATAGAACAAAGCAGGTGTCCATGCACGACCACAGAGCTGAATATCCCAGATTATTTACGATTATTATGAATTAAGAAGAAATGTTAACGTTACATTGTCAGAATGTGCTTTAGGGGAGTTTGGTGTGGCACAACCCAATCCCAGATTTTTATGTTACACCCTTCAGTGTCTCATGTTTGACAAGTTTGTTTGTTTTATTTTCTTAAGCAGACCAGGACTGCAGCTGTTTAGCTTGAAAAGCCATACGTGCATCTGCTGGTGCATCTTCCAGTCGATGTGTGCATAGACATGAGCAATTTCTGCAGAGCCAGTCACCTTTCTGTGACAGCCAACAAAAAAAGAAAAATTCTAAGTAATGACATAACTTGCTGGCAGACTCTTCCACATCGTCTCTGTAGATCTCACAGAGGAGAAGTGAGATGCTTTGCACCAGTATATTTTATTTATTAATGTTTGTTTGCACTGGAGGTAAGCAACTAAACCTGTCATTTAAACAATAGTTGATGGAAATTTGTGGAGATTTTGAGCACGACTGGTTTTGCAAACACTGCAGGTTTTACTGTTTAACGGAGTGAAAGCTCAAAGGTATCTTTAGAAATGAGCCCAGTTGGAAGAAAACAGTCATGGCTAATTTTATATGTTAAACTCATATGTCCAACTTAATGGCTAAACACATGATGTTTTTAATATTTATAATTGGTTGTAAACAACTTCGCTCCAATGATAGATCCTAAGTGTACCTTTAAGATTTAACTTCATCTCAGTATCAGTTCTATGAGTCTGTAAACATGCGCCAGGCTCCAACATGGCTCCTGTCAAACCATCGTGCTCCTAATTTGGTGTATTTGTGAAGCATTGACAGAATTTTAAAAAAAGAATTATTGATCTGACAAATAATTAGTTTGGATAACGGCTTTAAAATAATAAAAGTTTTAAATCCGATTAACCACAAGGTAGCTCCGGATTAGCCACAATTAATCAGAATGAATCATATTACATAATGGGAACACCTAGCTTGTGGTCTATCAAAAGCTGGTGTTCAAACTGAAACTGCAGCCTCAACAAACTTTACATTGAAATAAAGATGCTTTGGTGAAACAAAAATTCCTTTCTGCTCTGTCTGCAAATAATAATTTTACCTCCGCTAAGGAGGTTATGTTTTTACCGGTGTTTATCTGTTTGTTTGTTTGTTTGTCTTCAAGATAACTCAAAAAGTTATAGATGGATTTTTATGACATTTTTAGGAGTTGTTAGAAATGTAAAAAAGGAAGAACTGATTTAATTTTGGTGGCGATCCGGATCACCATTTGTATCCAGGAAATTTTTGACCTTTGAAATTTTAGTCTTAGGAAGAGAATAAATCATTACAATATGGGGAGAACTGTGACCCTGTGGGTTTTTTTAAACTCTTAAATTTCTCACTTAAAGGATCAATATGTTTTTGAAATCCTTCCATGCAGTTCTGGTTAGAATTAGGCATTACACAGATGTAGTAACTTCTTCTTTGTTGAACATGTTCATGCAACGATTAGGTGCATTACGGCCACCAACTGGTTAAGAGTGTGGACCAGCATGTGAGACGTGACGACAACTAGGTGGATAATAGAGTTATTTCAAATCTGTCATCTTGCAACCATGCTCTAAATGCCAGACTTGAAACCACCACAATCTCCATATACTGTATAAGAATGAAGTGTTTTTCCTTGTAGATTTGGTTCACTTCTGTGACGAGGCACCTAAATGCCCAACATCAGCTTTTGTGGCTGAGATAATACCAAATTCTAACCTTTAATGTGACATGAGTGATATGTTTATTGTCTATGCAATAAAAACACATCAGCGGCAGGTTGATCTCTTTACTTCAACACGTTAATGTTGACAGCCCTAGTTTGAATATATCTAGTCAGCCACATACTGAAGGTAGTAACAAAGATGGATTTTTCTTCAGTTTCTCTTTCACAAACACACATATAAACACACGGCGTGTTATTATATGCGCCTGTATGAAGCCTACCTTGTAAAGGGAGATCAAGTCCTGCCTGCATCCTGTCCTGTAGAGAGCCTCCTGCCATCGCTTTGGCATTCTTTCGCTCTGTCATTATCTGGAGGAGAAAAAGGAGGAGGAGAGCCAAAGGAGACGCAGAGTAAGAGGAAATGGAGTGTAAAAAACAAAGCAAGATTTGTATGCCATGGTAGAGACACAGGGGAGGAGAGCGGAGAAGCAAAGATAGAAATGTGTGAAAGTGGAAAAGGAATAGAAGGAAGAGGAGGATGAAGATGATTATACAAAAGAGGCCTGGGAAACAGCGAGCATTTTCACCCCCGATAGCTTCATGCTGTTAACTCGTTGCATCTA
Organism: Telmatherina bonti; assembly: GCF_933228915.1. NCBI lineage: Eukaryota > Metazoa > Chordata > Actinopteri > Atheriniformes > Telmatherinidae > Telmatherina > Telmatherina bonti. The sequence continues at coordinate 33,248,406 of NC_136621.1, forward strand.
ATGAACACACACAAACACTATTCAGGTCACACCGGGTCTCCCAAAATGAGATAAAAAGCTTTTCATGAAGTAAAACACACGGGGGCATACAGAAGAAACAAGCAGATGAAAACAAGGAAAAGTCATTCACACCCATCACTCCCACGAGCCCAGAGGCACTGAAGCGACGTACGCGCCTAATCAAGTCTGTCAGAGCAAAAATGCTCCTCACTAAACCATGTTGGGACCAATTTGACACTTTGAACATTTTCTACGTCTGTAAAACACATGTGAATCCGTCCGACTCCTCCCTCTCCAGGCTTGGCTGAAACTGCGGGGTGCTTCTTCCCTTTAAAAACGTATTTATGTGACAAAAAGTGGCTTCTTAAAACTCTTCAGCTCTACTTTAAAATTGAATTCAGCAACAAAATACGAGTCTATTAAAACGACAAAAGCATTTAAAGATCTTCTCCATCCCTGAATCAAAGTTCCAGTGTTGTAAACGTGTTTTATTGGGACAAAAAGGGAAATCTATTAATTCTCCATTTACAGCAGAAACAATAAAAAATTTGAATATTGGTCTGCCGCCACTGTTTATTACAAATCTGTATTCGTACATGCAGAGCAGAGAAAGTCTGCAGATAACAGTGTTTTGAGAGAAAACAACAGGGACTGCAGATGCTCTGTGAGAGGATTAAAATGGAAGCCCAGACTGTGGGATGGTAAATACGACAAAGCAAAGCAATCCAGAAGCTGGTAGTTTCAATATCTTGAGCAGATGTCTGTTTTTTTTTTTTTAGACGAATGCTGCTACAATACGAAGGTTTTGTTGAATATGATAAAAGGAGATCACATAAGTGTGTGTGTGGGAACGGACTTGTGACGGAAGCTGTCAAATTCATTTTTCAAACCTCTTGGAGTCTTTTTACTAAAACATAAGCAGGCCACGCGTCTGGAGCGTCCTCGGTTTGAACAACTCACCCGGGAGCAGATCTCATGCAGGCTGGTGGCGATTGCTTTGGCTGGTGTGTCGCAGCGGAACACATGACATTTCAGGATCCTGGTGTTTTTATCCCGCGCCACATAGGCAAAGTCCCTGAGTAAACAGACACACAGAACATATTTACACAACAGCACACTGTTCATCTGGCCTGTTTAGGTTTTATTTGAATACAAGGAGGATAAATCAGTATTCATGAGGAGTGCAGGTCTGCTTCTGAAACGGACAAGTCTTGAGGATGGATGAAAGATGAAGTGACCTTTATTAGTCTGATTAATATCCTCGCATACATAAGTCGATGGACCCCAGAGATCAATAGAGCAGCGTGGTGCAAGAGGTAGCTGAATAGAGTGACAGCAGGACAGAACCCCCCCCCCACCTCTACCCACCGGAGCTGAAAACGATTTCACTCTGCTGAACAGACACAGCAAAGACTGAAAAGATGATCTCACAGAGGAATGACGATATGGAAAACTTGGAAGAGGATATTTGGCGGCATCACGTGAAACAAAAGCAGCAGCATCTAAGTCGAGACGCTCAGCGAAACTCCTCAAAACATTCCTGTTTTCCGTTGTGTGCGTGCACACACGGGAAAAGCTTGTAGACAGACAAGGACAGAGGAGGTCGCCTTCATTTCCTACATTTCTGCAAGTGCTACAGTACTTTAACGGATGAGAGGAATGAGACATAGAGGAAATTAAACAATAAGAAATGGCAGAGAGACTATGTGGGAGGGTTTTTGATGAGTGGGGGGGGGGGGGTTACCTCTCTCTGTATCCAAGGAAGCATAGAAGGAAAGGAGGACAGTTAGTAGAGTGAAAGAAAAGAGTGTATCATACTACCGGTATGGGACAGAAAGCAGAGGTGAAAAAATCCCTCTCACACACATATATATATTTAAACATGACACATTCACATATTAACTTGTCTCCTTGGCAACAACTGAAGCATCTTAAAATGAGGGGGGTCAGCAGCAGTTTGGTGAAGTTCATGGACAGGCTTAAAATTTTACTTTGACTTTAAAAACCAAAAGAGCTGAAAGGTGAGCGGGCGCTACTGACTCAGAGTTACTAAAAGCCACGACGTACAAAGGGAGACGAGTGGGGAATATCAGAAAAATGAACATCCAAGTGGTTTACTGGGAGAGGAAAATGGATGTGAACAGTCAGCATCGAGATGAAAGAAGCAGAAAACAGAAGAGAAAAATACAAAAGTCAACGCAAAGTCAGGAGTAAAGATGCAGGTTTCATGTCTAATCTTCTCCTCATGCCTACGCCTCCAACAATGTCATGGTTGCCGTGGGAATCTGTAGTCTCTGTGGCGATAATGAGTTTCGTAGCACATGACAAGAGGGGGAGGCGCTGGGGGGCCGCTGGTGTGCTGACTGGAGTCTTTCACAAGGGTAGAAAAGTGTGTAAGTTTGAGTGACAGTGATTGAGCGATAGAGGAGGGGAAAAAAAAAAAATCACTGCACCAGACAGACTTCCATACAGTCTTACAGCATCCAACATGCTGTAGAGAAATCCTGACGGTGTGTGTGGCGTGGAACTGGGTAATGATGCGTACAGCCAGTCATCATAATAAATTCTTATAAATGAAATCTGCAGAAGGAGTTCTGGTTTGATATTTTAAGAAAAATACAAAAAAAAAAAAAAAAAAAGTGTTATTTTTGTGAGGATTGAAGCTATAAAAACACCCCCCCCCCCCCCCCCCCCCACACACACACACACACAAAAACACACTGGAGATGAATATTAACACAACCACAAAGAGTCAAACCAACACAAACAAATGAAACGTTTCTCTCCATCTGAATTCCACTAACATCATGTCACACACACACACACACACACACACACACACACCTCATAAACTGTTGTTGTCTCTACAGGCCGCTTATCTGCACCTACTTCTACTTTCTGATGAAACAAAACAGAGCTGCTGCTTCCAAACATACTCACAGTGCTGCTTTCTTATCTTCTGTGTGTAATCCCGCGGATGGCAGCGTCGTAAGACACTCACACCATCTGTTCCTTTTGACACTGCACGCTTGCACACTCTCCTTAACCTGTCTGATCCACACCCAGCGAGAACTAACTATACCTCCTCCCCTCTGGCAGCTTCCTCCCCTCTGGCAGCTTCCTCCCCGTCTCCTCCCCTCCCTCTGACCATCTCTTTGCCTCCTCCCTTTGCTGCAGTTCTGGGATTCTCACTGCTCAGGCTCTCCTGCTATCTGTAGATGTTGACAAAATAACAAGTTACGAGTGGAAAACGTGCTTTCATTTCACTTTGCAGGCGGCTCTTAGCCTTTTAAGATGCTTCCACGTTCAAGCCTGTGTGATTGTGTGTGTGTGTGTGTGTGTGTGTAAAAGACAGTAGGGGGGTGATTTCTGAGGCATACCTCATGAATTTCAGCATATTCCAAGAGCTTTAATCCTCATCTCCTCTCCTCTGTGCACTATGTTCTTGTGTACATGTGTGTATGTGTGCCAGCTCAGATTGTGCAGAAACAACCAGCCCTTCTCACCCACATCACTCCGCTGTGTTTGATAACCTAAATTGGGTATTTTTTCCTTGTGTTTGCAGCAGAGCACAGCTCCCTCTGATGGTCAGCAAGCAGGACCACCACACTTTGTCTGGAGCTTCATCCCAACCTTCAGTGAAGGCTGCTACAGTGACTCAAGTTAGGATATTCTGTCTTCTCCCTGACTCTCTCCTTTGATAAATTATTCTTGCATTAGCATGCTTTCATCATCAATCTTCAGCTCCTTTCGTCTCCTTGTCACATTATCATCCATCTGCTTTGACCTTTATAAGAGAGCATTGATGAGAGAATCCCAATCAGCGTAACATAAAAGGCAAAAACATGCATCTAAAAAAAACCTAAAAGAATCGGAAACAAAATGAGGTATTGCAGGAAACTGAAGTGGGATGTAGAGAACAGCAGGTATTGTGGGGATTTGAAGGAGGGTGGGAGTGGGGGGTGGGGGGGCAGGTTGTGTGTAGTTGTCACTGAAACTAACCTGCCATTGTCCCGGCCAACGCCCCACACTCGGATACTTGCGATTGGTTGAGAATGAAGAACACTGCGGTCCATTGGGTCAACCAGGTTCAACATATTATTCTCCAGCACCAGGTACATATCTTTCCCCTAGGCCAAAACACACACACACACACACATCCTTATGAGGGCATCACAAAAATATGCAGTCCTTATTTCCTGCAGCTTAACATGCAGAGAAAAGGTGGTCAGGTCAGAAACTTTCTCTACTTAACCTATTAAAGTACTTTTGCCAACTGCATGTGTGAACACATGGTGCTTTAGGGTGTGTGTGCGTGTGTGTGTGTGTGTGTCTATGTGTGTTCTCTGGCTTAGAGGAGCTCTAAATAAATCAAACCCTAAAATGAGGGGGAGGAAGATGAAAGGTTGGTGAAAGAGTGACGAAGCTCTCTTCCTCCGTGTTCTGTCACTTCACATTAGATAAAATCACAGCGGAGAGGGAAAGACTTTCTAACATTGCTCTACTTTCCTCCTGGCCCCATCCTCCTCTTCTTGACATAGATTTCAGGGGACTGAAGATGAATTTTGCTGCTCTTTACACTGATCTTTTCAAATTTACCTTACTGGCCTTTTACAAACATAACACACATAAACACACACACATGGCAGCTCGTCTTCCTCACCTCTCCCCAGATGCCAACAGTATCTCGAATGTCATTCTTGCAGTAGGACAGCTGTCGGATGCAGTTGTTAACAGCAACACTGCTCTTTCCAGGAGCCAAGTCTTCCTCTGCCATCTCCACCCAACCCAGAGAGCGCACTGCAAAACACTGGAAGACACACACACACACACACACACACACACACACACACACACACACACACATACACACACAGAGTTTTTTCATTGTCAGTGTCTTTAAAATGGTAAAATGATAAATTCAGAGTTCTGGCTTTGCAACATTCAAGGGTGACGCCATATCAGAAATTAATTTTCCCTTTCACAAAGAAAAAGAGACACATCTTGCTGATAGATAGAGGCAAAGGAGACAAAGTCATGCGGCCGCCCTCATCAAGTATTCATTTGCTTTTAGCAGCCTATTCAGAAAGTACCCTGCAGACTATATATGTCATACAGCGGCAAACAGGGGACAGACTGTGAATAAGTAACAACCCATGGGCAAGTAAACACGTGGCCCGCAGCCTTTTTTTTTTAAGTTTAACACTGGCTTTGTTAAAAAAATAAAAAATAAAAAAAATAAATTTTTTAAAAATTTAAAAAATGGATATGGTCCTTATTGAAGCTTCACTCTGCAAAGCTGATGTAGTCGATCACTACAACTACGAGCTGGAGTTGGACTGATACAGTCATCCTCAAATTAATTTGTACTCTTTCATTAAAGAAAAGACTGAATTTACAACAATCAGTCAAATAAATGGAGACTGAAAAATAACGAACAATAATTTAAAAAATTGCTGAATTATAATTTTGTGTCAGAAGGCTGCTTTTTTTAAAGAATTGAGCTGAAGAAAAAAAAAAAAAATTGGTCCAGGACAAATTAGAGCACTTTTCAGGTCAACAGAGGGACAAAATACCTGTCAGAAGTCTGATTGAGAAGAACAGAAAACACCTGACTGTAGTGGAAACATCAAACGATTGTTCAACAAAATATTAGTTTTTGACTCAAGTAACATTATTTTATCATATTTGTTAGCTTTTTTTTTTTTTTTTTTTTTTTTAAACAAAAGTAGTTCTATTAAACCAGAATTAGGAAATAAGGTAACAATTTTCATAAAAAATTTTCTTTATCATTACTTTAGTCAATTTTAGCTTATTCCCCATAAGCTGAAATTTTAACTTCTAAATGGGAGGTTATATGAATAAATTCTGAATAAATTTAAGAACGACTGTAAATATTGCTCTTTTCTTTTTATTAGTAAGCAATAATTACAAGCAACAACAGGCAATAGGAGCTACAGCACAGTACAAATATATTTCTTTTTAATTAGCTTGTTTTTTGGGTTTTTTTTTTTGTTTTTTTTTTTGTTTTTTTTTTTTTTTTACTTAACTTAGGGGAAAAAACATCCAACCACCATCCATCCATTTGCTGTACTGCCTTAATCCAATTCAAGATCAAATTATTACAATTCATCTTCTTTTTTTTGCCATCTTCACACTACCAGCTGAATCCCAGTGAGATGTAGGCAGATTTCTTCATGCAAACTCTGTTTCCTTCGCTTGTTTGAAGTCAACTCCCTACTGTCCTACAAAGGGACCATTCCAATCCTGATACTGCAATGGGTTATTTCCTGCTATGTGTGTGTCAGTGGGCCGCCAGCTCACTGGCCCTGCCTGTAGGAATGTATTCGTATCTGCTATTCATCACAGTGGCCATATCACTGTGAATTTCAGGACACCAGCATAACCAATGTGTCCTCAAGCTTTGTACTTTAATCTGTTCAGCAATCTGTGGAAGACCACATAAATCCTAAGTGTGTTCTCAGCCTTAGTAGAATCTGCTGCAGGGTGAGACAGAAAGCAACAAAACATCTGCAGCCAAACTGCCATGACATTTTACTCAGTTTGTTTTCATTAATCTGACCCCTTAAAAGGTTAAATGCCTTCTTTCTTGGCTTTGGAAGTTTTCAAGGCCTTGCTATTAAACAACAAGGAAATATAATGTCATATTTCACCACTTGGGGGCAGTACCGCTCAGCTGTCTCTTATCTTACACAACACAAAACCACCACCATCAAACAAACAGCAGCTGCACCCAAACACACTCAGGACAGAAAAGACGGTCCATGGTATGCTTAGGGTTAAGAAAACATCCACGAAAAACACGAAAACATATCTGCAGAAAGTCATTTTAAATTCTGCCCAGAAAAAAAAGGTTAATACAGAAAACTGAGCATAAATCTGCCTGTTTAATATTGTCAAACCGTGGTCAGAAAAGCTTCCTTACCTTTGCTTCAGAGTCACTGTTAACAGTGCTGGACTCGTTTTCTTCCATGGCTGGACGGTTCCTGGGGAGGAAATGGGGGAAATAACTAAATAACTTTATACAGGATGCACTAATCTCTGCTGGTTCCCAGAAACTGTGATCATTCACACCTTTGACACAAACTGGTTATTAAATGAATCATCTACACTGGCATTCAGACAGCCAAACATTGCATTAAAAAGTAGGCTTTAAAAGTAATAAAATCACAAATAACAAAGTCATTCCATCTGACAGCAGCAAGAAGCAGGTAAAGTGGAAAAAGACTGATTGATTTTAAGTGTGTTGGTCAGCTGGCAGCTCCATCTCAGCTCACTCTCAGTCCTGCTGTGTTGGTTTGACACCTGGTGTCCAGTCAAAAATAACTCATAAGAAGCTCAATTATCTCTGAAATTTTGGTAAATGCAACTCTGCAAACGATGAGAAAGGATTGTTTGCTTGCAAGAAAAATCCCGTGTGAGGCGTTGCTTTCTTGTTTTATCACATTTTTATTTGTTTAGGCACAAAATTTGCATTTTGTTTCAATATGAAGGTGTCTCTTATCTGATTAACTTTAATGTTTTTTAGAAAAAAGCTTAAGAACCTTTCATCTGAAGCATGAATATGAATGTTGTTTTATTTTAGATTATTTTTCATTAATTCGAGGCGCTGTAACTCACTCCAGTTTTACAAAAACAAGGAAATTCATGTTTTATAGCAGACAATCACATTTTCAGGAAAAACTCATTCTATAAACTTCTGAATGTTGTTTATTATAGTCATTAAAAAGGAAACTGGAATAGGCAAAAAAAAAAAAAAAAAAGACTAGATTCAGGCAAGGAAATTGCAATTGGTGGCTCATCAACCAAAACAAACAACATGGAGTCATCTCCTGGGTAAAAAATACTTTAATGTGCTCAGCCTGACCTCATTAAATGACTCAACTAATTAAATAGTAGATTAGAACAAACTATTAAGAAAATAACTAACAAGACAGAAACAAAGATGAAAAAAATTAGAGTTAAAAAAAACAAACAAACAAACAAAAAAACCTTTCATGCACAGAGGAGTTTAATGTTTGCCTGGCTTGATGTTTGCTCGTGTCTGTTTTTACTTTACCTCAGTTTGAGAGATGCGTAGCGGAGCGTGGCACCCTCAAACTCCTTCAGACTGGGATCAGGGTTCACTGTCGCTGCCTGCAGGTCCTGATACACAGGATGCAAAAATTAAACACTGAGTTTTGGCAACAGAAATTTTATCTTAAACCCCTTTTTACATCTGTGACCTAGTGTGACGACGGTCCTGGTTTGGCAGTAACTTTATCAAACACAGATGAGTGCCCTATATTAAAAAAAAAAAGTTTATTTTGATACCTATTTTTATTTTTTCACATTTTTCTTACTTTTAATAGACTAATTTTTTCACTATGTAAAAGAACCAACAAAGGTTTTTAACTGGATTTCCCCATTCCCACCCCAGCATACAGAAATACACAAACATGCTTTCCACACAAATGTTATTGTTAATGCTCGCACTGTTGCTGCAGCAAGTGACAGATGTCAAGAAACACCGACACATGACTGTCATGAAATCTATGGGTTACAGGCCTTTTAAGCAAAAGGTTGCAAAACCCAAATGTAAAGATTCTGATGCCAGCATGCATCCAAGTGTGGGCGCAGTGACGTTCCTGGATGAAGAAATGGTGCATTATGTGGAACAGGGCATGCTATGTCAGGAAAAGAAAGTTAACACGTCTTCTACACACAAACATGTGTGCGAACATATTTGCATCTGTGCAATTAGGACGGAAAAGATGATCATTATTTTACTCACAAAGGAAAAGAAAGAGACATCTGTTAAATATGTTGTCAGAGCCAAATAATAAGATGTATTCTCACATTTCCACCATCATAAAATGCCAAAGATGATGCAGGAATGCTTATGGTGAAGCATCAGCCACACATGCTTCTGCCCAGGCAGCAAATGCTCAAAGGGTGGATGAGGTTAGACCAAGAACAAGACTGGCTGTCACAGAGTGCATCATACTTGCCTTCCACACTTCACTATCAATTTTTCCGCCAAATTCACTCCACACCTGTTTCTACACACAGCGTTAAAACACAAACACAAAGTGGAGGGGCGAGAATCAGGAGTCAAAGGTGGGAGGGGGAGGGGGACAAAACAGGGTCATTAACTAACCAGCTTTCTACACACACGGGGTGTTACAATAAGAAGCAAACCAACAAACATTTCTGTACTGAAAAGGCGTGAAACTTCAATGTTTTTCGTGATTGCTTTGCTCTTATTGAACATTCAACTTGCCACTGAGAATCAGCTGATTCTTGATTAGCAGAAATGCCAACAGCAAGACGTAAAGTAATGGTTAAAGTAGTTCAGACAGTGACAGAATGACTGATTTTTCTCTTTACTGCAGCACAATAAACCTGGTTGAGTGATGCAAAAGTTCATTTTCAGGATTAATGATGAACTGCTGTACTTTAAATAAGAGGTGAAAGGGATTTTTCCCAGAGTACAAGACCAGTTTAGTGTCAAAGCTACTATTTGATTCAAGTGTGCGCAAGTACTGATTACTGTCACAGTCCAAATCATTCCTAAATGCACACATCTAGTCATGTGCAGTATAAAAAAAAAACACTTGTAAGTGAAATTTTAGAATCTTTCCCTGAAGCATAATATGAATCTAAAGTAGGAGGCAAACTGTACGGGCAATGTTTAAATATCCGACCTTGTTTTCCTCTTCATCATGCTGGGAACGACTGTCTTGGTCTGGTATCCCCTGCAGAGATGTGGAACGAGGCTAATGAGAGAAAAGGGAAGAGAATGTATCTATGATCGCATCTTCATGCTGGGAATTCAGAAATTCAGTCTGTCATTTTGCCTTTGGTGACAGCGGCTGATAATCTGGCAGCCTGGAGGTCAGATAGATGTGCTACAATCTCACTGCAGCAACTCCATCTGTCAACATCAGTCCCCTTCTGGCTGGATCGATATTTTATCTACACATTGCTGCTCTCTATCAATCTTGTTTCCTCACTCCACTTTAATCCATCATCATACATGACTGACTGACTGACAGACTCAGTGTTCTTGCATTGTGCTCCGCTGCAGCTGGACTAGAGTATCGATGGTCTTCCCTCTCTTTTTAATTGGCTTTAAACAAATCTTTGATGCATCTTCCTACCTTTACTCTGCTAATCTTCATCAGGAATCCAGAAAATAAAAATCAAACAATGAAGCTGTATTTTTCTAAAATAGGACAATCTGTGCAAACAGACAATGAAGCCGAATGAAACCGGAGAAAATATTGTTTGTATAAAACTTACAAAGTAGCAGCTGTTGACAAATCCACACGTGGGGAGTATGGGCTCATGAGAGGAGAGCGGCTCCACCGAACTGTCGGAGGTGGTGCTGCCTGATCGAGTCGACCCCCTAAAGAAGATCTCTGCCTGACCAGACTGCATGTATATAAACACACACACACACACACACAAAAGAAAAAAAAGTTTGGCATTGAAATGCTGCAGCACTTATGGGCTGGTTTGTTCTTTGCCTGACTCTTAGTTGGCCGTACTCATGGATTAAAGAAAGGACTCATTTCCCAAGTGGAGACTAATTCCTGCCTTTTGCTTTTGATTGCAATATCAAAAGCAGCTCAGGAAACAAAGTCGCAGGTACTTACCGGATCATAAACATCTGATTTTACGCCCCAGTGTAGAATTAACTGTTCCAGAAACGCTAACATGGGGGCAAATCCTTTTTTTTTTTTTTTTTTTTTTTTTAAACAATAACAGAAGTTTCAAAATTTTCATTAGCCAAAATGGATAGATTATGCTCCAAACACTGAGAACGTGATCAAAGATAAGCTGCAAAAACAAAGTGCTGAATTCACTGATGAAGGGGAATTTCTGCGTGATTCTCTGCCTCTCACCTCGTGGTCAGGAGTGGGTGAGGGGCTGAGGGAGCCCAGCGAGTGTTTCCGTGGTGCTGTAGCTGTGTGATCCCCCAGGGCCGGAGACTCTGTCTGTCCAGGGGGAGGAGGACAGGTGGCAGGACGCTCCCATTGCGTGGTGCCTGTAGGAATGTGCCAGTAGTAGATCCCGGCCATGTCTGTGATCTTCTTCCATCCTGGAGGCAGGTCAGGGTCAGTCTGGAATGACTGCTCGCTCCAGATATCTGATTGGGTGTTAAATAATCAAATGGTTTATTCATAAATAGGAAAAAACTTGTTAAACTGACATACACAAACAACTATTTATAATAAATGCGTGGGCAGTAGTCCAGTGTTTAGAGAAGACGTCTGCAATCCGCACCTCCCTCATCTGCAACAACTGCACCTGCATATTAAAGATTACCTTTCCTAAAAATAAAACTGAATGTATAAACACACTTCTGACTGCAGAGCATACTGACTACTCAGTATAATCCAATTGCTCTTTGTTAAATGAAACTTGACCCACAATGAGCGAAACAAGCAGCTGCCCGGGATTATAAGCATCTGCTGCAGCTGTCTCTTTAACAGGCCACGTCTCTGTCTGCAAACAGCGACTGGGAAAAATATGCTGCTACATTTGTGTAACACACCCACACACATAGCTTTAACAGTTCTAAATGCAAGTTATCGCGCATTGTGTAGAAAAGCATGCAGCACACAGGCACATTTCTCAGATCAGTTTGTAGACATAGTCCCCACGAGCGAGCCCAGCAAGAACATAAGAATATCAAGATTTGTTTAACATGACACAAATGAAGACTCATTACTTCTCCCTGGGCGCTGTGATTGCGTTAGTGTCTTCTTGGAACCTTGTTTCAGACAAATCTGCTGTTTTGTTTCAATAGATGTGTTATCAATTGTGTGATCTACAAGTTACTGTTCTGTTTTATCCTCTCTATCTCTCTCTCTCTCTGCTCAAACATCTATACTAAATTCAGGATTTAAAATCTTTAAAATCTGGAAATAGATGGGGCAGCCAAATGTTCATAGTGAATGTCTTAACTCTTCAAGGATGATCTGATGTACGTTCACAAGCCGACATAAATGAAGATTCCCCATGTTTGGAATCCCACACATCATTCTGAGATATCGTGCATCTATTAAAAAGGGTGTATCTAGAGGGGTATTCAAACATTTTCAAGGGAAAAAAAAATCGTCAAGAAAATAAAAAATTAAATGAGAATTAAAATCCTGTGCAAAGCATTCATGAACTAGATTTATGGGTAACATTGCATTATCTGCAGCTTTGTTTTAAAGTCCCTGAATGACAGCTAATTCAGCTGTCATCCGTTCTCTTCCCTGAGCTTTCTCCAGCCGGTAAAGGGTCATCCAATGTTGACACCTGTCTAAATCTGCTTATCTGTCCTCTCCTCTTTGTTTTCCTCATGTCTTCCAACAATACCCTGTTGGTCGTCTTTGCTGCATCAGCCAAGGTGTTAAAATCAAATTGCTAGCATTTGACATGGTAGGTAAAGTGAAATGCTGTTGCAAAGTGATGCACCACGAGGGAAAAGAAGTTGTGAAGTGCAGTTTCGCAGCCTCGAGACACTGCTAGGCAATAATGGATCCGGGAATGACATAATAAATGTCACTGTGCCATCAAAACGTGTCAGAAGCATTATGTAGTGCAACTTCAGAAAGACAACATTTATCTCTTTTTCGTTTTAGTACTGAAAAACATTCAGATTTACACTGATGTCGGTTTAACACCAGTTTCAGTGTGTACCGATACTGTTTGGTACTTTCAGTTAGAATTTGGCTGCTTCTACTTCAGTAATACTCATCTTGCCTCTGGGATCAAAAATGGTATCAAGCCTTTATTTCTTTTTACCCACCCTTGATATCAGTAAATAATAATAATAATTTGTAATTCTAGTATTGGAACCACAGACTGTATATAAAAAGATGGACGTAGTCTCCGTGACGTCACCCGTAGGTTTCTGAAGAGCTGAATTGAAGCTCGGTGGGCGGTTCCTACCATCGCCATCTTGGCAGAGACATGCGCGTCGTCTCGCCCGGAAAATACAAATATGGGCAAAGAGGTGGAGCTGAGAGGGGGGCTGTGAGCGTCATGGTGGATGATTGACATTGAGCGAACTCTGAGCTTTCTGTAGCTAAGAGCTAACAGAACTAACCCGTAGATAACAGGAGCTAACCAGCTAACGGAGGTAAGCGGGCTAAAGCTTACTTAAAGCGGGAGGCTGGGTACCTGTCAATCAAAAAGCACACGCCCCTAAATACGCCGAACTTCAAGATTAAATTACTTTTCAATGGGCGGGTTAGAAAAAAATTCACGCCCCCCACAGTTGTCATGAAGGTAAACCAGACCTATTAACCTGAAAATGGATTTTTGAACCAGGCTGTAAACATGTTTATTTCTGCTGTGAAGTTGGTCTTTTTAACATGGGAGTCCATGGGGATTCGCTCTGTTTTGCAGCCCCTAGTGGATGAAGGGGGAACTGCAGTTTTATGCTCTTCCGCATAGGCTTCACTTTTAACCACCGGAAGCTCCGTCCATCTTTCATATACGGTCTATAATTGGAACAGATACATACAGTATTTGAGTGAAACGTAAACTTTCCTCCCCTTACAAAATACAACGCATACTTACAGAGCAGATGACTGTTACTATAATATATCTGAGGCTGACACACTTAGTGGAGCTACAGCTTTGTTGTTACTGTGAAAAACACAGACATACACTCAAACATACATCTTGTGCAGTGATGGCATCAGAGAAATTACGTCTTTGCACACTAGTGCACTAAATGTCACCTCGTCTGAACACTGCAGTTTCCTGGCAGTCAGTCCAACTCAAGCACACACACACACTCACAGAACTATTGATGGGATGTTTGTGTGCATGGAGCTGATGTCGTGGCAGAGGTAGTAAAGATGATGCCAAACTACATCAAGGGTTGTAGCAAAACTCATAAAAGGTGATATAAGCTCTGAGGGACAGATCAGCTGGCGCTGTATGTATTCGTTGCTGAGCACAACACGGCATGGAGCTCTTGAACTGCTGACCATGCTGATGAAAGATGGTCCTGTTGCCATGACAACAGGCCACATGTCATCATGACAACTGGGACTCTTCTCAAATGAGATGTCATTGCAAACACACATGCACAGACATCTATCATGACTTCAGTTTACTGTGTGTGAGACAACATTACAGGAAACTTGGCAAAATATTTAGATACAAGTCATGCACAAGGAGATATCAGAGATCCCGACACTGCTTCTGAGCAACGGGGTTGTAAAGCAGCACCTTATGGGAGCTGGAGTTTTCTTTTATGAGCAGAATGTAAAATAGGTCAAAGCAAATAAAGATGCAGGAGGGAGAAACTGAGTGCCTCTGTTGTGAGCGAGAGGAAAGATGGAGATTCAGAATGGATGCCAGCAGGAGATGACTACGAGCAGTAGACCAAAGCTTGTGCGTACATGAGTAAGAAGATACAGAGAGAAAAAGAGAGGAGAGCTGTAGCTGTTTTAACGCTCTGGCCAGCAAGGTTTGCTGGTTATAACACCAGACGACAACAGCAGTGTCACTCTCTGCACGCACTGTAGCAAGTAAGGAACTGCCATTAAAAAAAAGAAATTAAATCAAAAACTTCGCATGCTTGCACTGATGTCGACTGCTGTTAAAGTGCACTTATGGAGCTTATGAATATGTGGCACACGGGAGCTATGTAGCAGTTAGCCCATGACAGTCTCGGTTAGCATGCAGCTATCATGCCAGAATACAGTTAAACAGAGGGGGAGGGGAGAGCTTCGAAATTCTGATGCAAAACATACACATGCACATGTTTCCCCTGACAACACACACACACGCTTTCATAGCCAGACAAATGCATGCTATTCCCTCGTAACAGGCGCACAGACACAGCATGCACAGACCATCAATGCCTTTTAACAGATTATACTGGTTCAGAGATAAAACTTCATGCCTGTGCTGGAAGAGACAGACAAACACACGTGCAGGATTCAGCACAATCACACTTGCAGAGACACACTCGCACAGTGCTCAAACTCAGACCCCAAAGTGTAGTCTCCAGACAATCCCGACGGATGCACCTACCCTCGTAATTGACAATGACAATGGCCAGCATGTAGTCTTTCCCCAGCATCATAGTTAGCTAGCTGCCTCTCATAGAGCAAATTCTGCTGCTGTAATCAAACTGAGAACCCCAGACGGATAGAAAGAGAGGGAGAGGGAGCAGAAAGGGGGAGGGGGTGCACCACAAGAGAGGGGTGAAGAGACAGAAAGGAGAGTGCAGGAGGTGGGGATGGTGAGGGATTTCAGAGACATCTATGTGGAGATTCTGAGAAAACGTGATGTGAAAAGAGAAGCAGACAAGACAAGGTGAAACAGTGCTTGAGAGAAGAAGTGGAAGTAAGACTGGAAAACAGGGAGGGGGGAAAAAATGGAGGGACAGACATGGAGAAAGGGAGACAGGCTTAAGCAGTTTCCTCGATCTGGAGAACCAACAGCCCAAATGAAGCACATGGTAAGACTGATCATTAGGCAAACGCATGTCTATTACACACTCCTGCTTTCCACACCGGTTTACGCCCCTTCAATATTCTGACAACAAGCAAAATTTTCATGAAGTATCATATGAAGCAGAAGGAGAAAAAAGGAATTGAAAGGATAGAAAATGTGTAGAAAGGTTGACAAAAGTAGAAAAAAAAGGTAGAAGATGGATGTACTGTGGACTAAATGAATATTAAGAAAGCAGGAGTGGTGGAAAGATAAACTGACTGACACCAGACTGACCAATACCACACAAACAGCCCCCGTTACCTATTCAATTCAATTCAACTTTATTTATAGAGCGTCAAATCATGGCAATGCCATCTCAAGACGCCTTACAGACAGGAAAAAAAAACATAATGAAAGCCAACTCATAATAGCCTATATAAGGAAACCAACATATTGAGTTTGAGGATCCAACTCAATCTTCCATCCTGAGCAAGCACACTGGCGACAGTGGGAAGGAAAAAACTCCCTTTTAACAGGAAGGAAACCTCCGGCAGAACCCGGCTCAAGGACAGGCAGCCATCTGCCTCTGCTGTGTGGGGGGAAGAGGACAGAAAGACAACAGACAACAGGAACTGCTACTCCCGGCCAGGGAGACCAGAAATGATCTGAGAAATGATCTTATAAAGGCTCATTCTTTTCTGGCCTGCAATTATTATTTGTACATTTTATTGTTGCTGCTGCAAAAGAAACCTGTTTCCGACTCTTTATGTGGAAGCAACTATAGAACAATCTCCTCATTTTCATTTCCATCGAAGGTTCTGGAGAAAATAATCTCTGCAGACTTCATATTATGTACAAACAATCATGTTTTCAACAGCTTCCAGTCTGGCTTTGAAGTGGTGCAGAGACAGGCCTTGTCAGAGTAACTATGTACCTGCTGCTAATTGAAGACAGAATCAACTGGCTGATTTTACTTCCTTCAGATCAAAGGAGTAATTTTTTTTTTTTTAAACTTCCTCTAACATCCTTTTAAGTCTTGGCTGAGAATTAAGAACCAAGCTTTGTAATTAAGCTCATGCCTTTCAAGCAGAAACTTTTCCATCACTCTGAATAACAAAAAATGGCTCATTTGAATATCTGTACACAATAGGGGTCAGTTCCTGCCCCCCTTCTTCTCAACATAGCATAGCTTTGCAAACATGATACATATTCATCAGATTCTTTCTGTTACTGTGGTTTGTGAAAATGGATCTGACCTCAATCCCCTCATGTCATTTTGTACAGAACTTTGTAACATTGTTAAATAAAATTTGATACAAATAATGACTTTTTAACATTAAATATGATCACATGACGCTGATTTGCACTTGTTTGTACTAAACGCCGACTTAAATGTTGACCTGTGAGGATACCAAATGCCCTGTTCAACGGGACTCAAGTGTGATTCCTTAATTCCACATGCAGCCATTTGTCTGGTTCTCTCTGGATGTGTGTGTGTGTGTGTGTGTGTGTGTGTGTGTGTGTGTGTGTGTGTGTGTGTGTGTGTGTGTGTGTGTGAGTAATTGTGCACGTTTTAGCTTCCCTGTGTGAAAGCAATGTCATATTGACCCTCTAACCCACAACATCCACACAGGAATCTAACACACCTGAGAAAACAGCACAGCTCTGTCAGTGTGGAAGAGAAACACGGGTGTTTTACATTTTCACAAGCTTTGTAAGTGCATGAGGCTCTGCTGGGGTATGTACGATGAACTGTTAATGTTGTTGTCATCATGACGTGTATGTGAGGCTACTGGGTCATTTGGGACCACACAGAGTTTCACTGCCATGATTTTTCGAGCTCTAGCAAGGTGCATGTCTTTCTGTGAACACTGACCAACAGGAACATGGTGCTGCATGTGGATACTACAGCAGGAACAACAACACTAATGTGCACCCCAACCTCAACAACTGAGTGTAAACGGCTCCCATAGTCAGATGAAGGAACTATGTGCTAAAAATCTACTAATTCAACCTGAATGACATCACAAACCTCTTTAGCCATTCCTTTAACCAGAAACAACAAACAGAAACAAAAAAGATTATCATTAAGCTCAGGCTGGGATTTTACATTTTGAAATGTGGACAAACCTAAAAGTAATTTGTCATAGCTTTAGAAGAAATAGATGATAAAAGGAACCGGTCAAACAGATATTCCTTGAAACAGATGAACATTTAGCAACAACTACAGCTGCTAACAAGCTGCGAGGAAAGCCTGTTCAGATTAAATACGCAGATGTTCACCTGGAGGACAGTGAGTCATCAGGGAGCTAGAGGAGCAGAAAAAACCTGCATCGATGCTCAACAACGAAGAGCACTACATCTGCAAGAGACAGACTGGTTTATAGCGGAGAATGTGTCAGAGGTCAAGGCTGCTGCTCTGCAGAAGATGGAAGTATTTCATATGTCCAAACACCAAAGCACAAGGCAGAGAGTTTACCGCCCCAATTCATCTCTAGCCTCTGATTTTAACATAATGTTGACAAGGAAATACAAGGACAATCAGACTATGTGCTGAGGTATGAAACAAGCGTAGGAACGTGCTGAAAACAAGGGATAAAAGTTTTCCACCATTGTCTGCTATAATGCCATGAAGACCGACTACATGGAGATGCAACATCAACACCTTCATGCAGGGGGGCCCAGAGTCAGTCCTCGAGGTGCCGCTGTCCTGCAGGTTTTCCATGTATCCCTGTTCCAACACACCTGACTTCCATTAAATGGATCAAACAGCCAATGATGTTCTGCACAGTGACTGATAAGTTTGAGTCAGGTGTGTTGGAGCAGGGATATGTGAAAAAACCTGCATGGTTGTTGCCCTTATGGACTGGAGATTGGCACCCCTGCCTTTACCCTTTATAAGGTACTCAATAAAATACCTTGAAATTAGAAATTTTAACCTAAAATTGTCCTTCTGGCATGTACCAAGACCTCCATTCTGTTGTTACATTAACAAACAAAAAAATAGTTTCATGTTGAATATGAAAGAAAACGACGTGATCAAAAATAGTCCAATGTCTTCATCTTATACTGGTACTTTATCACAGATAAATGCTTTGGAAACTGATAGTTTATAGAAGTACATTGTGATTTATTTTGAAGGGAAAAGCCACAATGGGATTAAATGCCTGAATGTCTAATCTCAAAATGACTTTCTTTAAAATACACTGTAATATCACCCACATGAATATAAAGTATTTCTAACAAAAACCTTAGAACAATATAGATGGGGGGAAAAAAAGTGGCTATATTATGGATATTTCAGTCTAATTTATTTTAATATGCGAGTCCAAAAGGGCAAGAAATAATCAGACATTTTTCACAAACCCTTTCATTCATTTTGTATTGATCCTCTCAGATCTGCTTCTGCCAGAAACAAGCGAACAGAGACAGCTGACCAATCACCAAGTCCCTCTCCTGGGACGGCACTAAGATTTCGAGAAAGAGTGTTGGAAAACTCAAAACATGCGTTTCAGTGATAAAAAAAAAACGGCTTTAGAAAACTAGAAAGTTTAGAAAACTAGAAATAGCATAACAGGGCAAACCCGGTTTTATTTTTGTGGGTTGAATTTGCTTTTCTTTTTCTTTTTTTAACAATTCAGTGAAAATTAGTGAATGGCAGCTTTTCCTTCAAACTTCCACAGGTAAGTTTAATTATTTTAACAACTCCTAGGAAAATGGTTACAAAATGTGACTAAATATCTGCAGCACTGCATTGTAAAGAGATCATTTCAGGTATGGATTTCATATCTACTCTTGATTTCCCAACACCGCCTGTTCACACACACAAACATGACAGAGTGACGATGACTTGCTAACCACCCATGAGGTTACAAGACCACTTCCTGACATCTGGGAGACTTACTGAAGGCCTGGAGCGTTTGTTATTTTGTTCCAGAAATGCCTGAGATATAAGTTCTGTAAATACACATGCAGGCACACACACACACACACACACACACACACACAAAGTCGCCCAAAATGGAAACATGGCATCAGCTGAGAGGATGGAGAAACCACGATGCTGCACACAAGAAAGTAGAATAGGTGACAAAACTCACCAGTAAATGTTAGAAAAGTTTACTGCAAAAAAAATAAACCCAGCATGGATTTGTGTGCGCATGTGTACCTGTCTCCTCAGGTGAGTTGCTCTCCTGGGAGAGGGTAGTCCAGCTCAACTCTTCATCACTAGGGTTCAAAATCTGGATGCGGTTCAAAGCGCAGTCTGTCTTTGCACCAGTCCTTCTGTCCTTCTTTGTCTCCGGAGAGGAGGAGGAAGAGGAGGGGCAGGAGGCCACAGACAACAGGGGAGTGTCCTCTAGGCTGCCTTGCCTTTGGGAGGAAGGAGGAGGAGGCACCCCAGAGTTCTTGCCCGATTGGAGGAGCTTGAGGTTGGAGTGGAGGTCAGAGATGAGCTCGCATCCTGGAGAAACTTTGTGACTCTTCACCGGAGAGTCACTTTCCATCAGCAGAGGCTTCTTCTCCTCATCTTCGTGCTCCTCCACATCCACCACATCCTCCTCGATTTTCATCTTTGACATGATTTCCTTCTCAGACAGAATACTGATGTCATCCGTCTCCTCTGCCCCAACGTTCAAGTCAAAGTCCAAATCTGCTGTGCTGCCATTCAGTTTGAGCTCCACAGTGGTGTTAATGTTACAGTCTGATTCAGTTTTCTGCTCGGACTCTGCATCGCTTCCAGGAGGTGGCTGCAGGTCAGCGTCCGTATTAAAGACATCTTCCTCTCGGTCATTGTTAGTGAGAGAGTAACTGCCATGTTCCTCTACCGTGTTGACATTTGGGTCATCTCCAATAGTTTCTGAATTACACTCAAGGTCCATTGGGTCGGGGCCGGTTGTGTTTTTGTTGTGGTCCTGACCAGCTTTACGAAGCTGGTTAACCCCATTCTTGGCTAGTTTGGGGTTGTTAGGTGTCGCAGACTGTGAAGGGGACAATGGTGGAGATGAAGGTGACCCAGCTTCTCCGAGGCCCATAGCAGCCTGGATACTTGTAAGTGCATACTTTTTGCGACATTTGGGAGGCGTGCCGGAGCCCTGTTTGATGACATCACTGCTAAGGAGCTGATTGTGTGAGGAACAAAGGTTGAGTGATGTGGGAGGTGTGGCAGCAGGGCCGTTTCGATTGGTCACATCCACTGACATCATCGCAGCACAAGACAGAAGACCTAAAACAGGACAAATATGGAAAATTCATTTATTTGAATCCACAGTTTAAATTTGCAGAAAAATCTGGTGCGGTACACTGTCTTACTCATGACTGCCATCTTCCTAAAATCAGACCTGCATGGTGCTAAAAAGGAATCTGAAATGCTTTCAGCATTGCTAATGGCCGTCAAAAGTACCTTGGAGAAAAAGTTAGCTAAATCCAGCTATCTGCTGGAGAGCTGAAAGAAAAAGATGTAAGAATAAATTGCAAATTGACTTTGAAATCAATAGAAATGTGATTAATTCCAACAACAAAGAAATAAAACAAGCAAGACAAAAATTTCTCCCAGTTGATTCATAACAATTCCAATTCTACCATTTAATGCTCCTCAACTGAAAAGTAAAGTTTTGTTTGCAGGTTTGTGCATGAATGTTCCGTGTTTCTCCCGGGTTTAGAGCTTAGAGGGGCGAGGTCCAAAGGGACGTCGACAGGGATGCAACAATGTCTTGGAGAAAATAAAGGATAACCACTCCACCTCGTGCTGACACAATTAAACTGTTTTCCTCTACATAAATAGTCTGTTTTCACTCATCAGACTGGGTTTAAAACATGTAACTTATATATGCTTAACATACTGCTGCAGCCCCAAGGGGGACAAGATTATCTGAGGGCCCAGATAAATGCAGATGGTTGGGTCAGGAGGGCATCCAGCATAAAACATGAGGCAACAAGTTCAACTGTGCGTTGATTCGCTTTAGTAACCCCTTCAGAGGACAAGCCAAGCAGAGGGAAACAACTGTTTATACAGGATTAATACACAAGGGATGCAAATACTGGCTAAGCCAGCACTGCTGATTTTTGCCACGATTAAATAAACCTGATCATCACCGTAATTTACATTCAAAACGCGAGCTCTGCTGCTTAACGGCAAAAATCACGGCAGGTGTGTGATCCTTGAATTGACCAATAAATGTCCTGGTTCAATTAGAGCTGGTGTTTAAACAGTTGTCCTCATCATGCTGTTCACATTTTGACATCATGAGACCAAGACGACACCTAACAATGGAACAACAGTCCCTTGCCATTGCGATGCTTCAAACAGGACGTTCTCAGACAGAAGTGGCCACTGAGCTTGGAGTGTCACAGAGTGTCATCAGCAGGTTGCAACAGAGATATCGAGAGACTGGAAGAGTCACAGAAAGGCCTAGAAGTGGACGTCCTTTGGCCACATCCCGTGCTGATGACCGCTACATTGTGAACACTGCCCTGAGAAACCGGATGATGAATGCCACTCAACTCCAGGCACGTTTAAGAGAGGTGAGAGGCACCCAAGTGTCACGTCAGACCATTCGAAACCGTTTCCATCAGCGTGGTCTGCGTGCTGGACGACCTGCACGGGTACCTGACCACACCACCAGGCACAAGCATCATCGTCTTGCATGGGCCAGGGAGCATTTACGCTGGACGAGGAACCAGTGGGCCTCAGTGCTGTTCTCTGATGAAAGTCGATTCACACTGAGCAGAAATGATGACCGGCAACGATGTTGGAGACGTCAGGGAGAGCGCTATGCATCAGCCACTGTTGTCACCAGGCCAGCTTTTGGTGGTGGCGGTGTTACAGTGTGGGCAGGGGTGTCCACTTGGTACAGAACTGCCCTACACTTTGTGAATGGTACAGTGACAAGCCCATACTACCTGAATAACATCATTAATCCAGTGATTGTGCCCCTACATGAACAGCACAGGCCTAATTTCATCTTCATGGACGACAATGCTCCTGCTCATCGAGGCCGCATCATCAGGGAACGGCTGTTGGAGACTGGTGTACCTCAAATGGAATGGCCTGCACTCTCTCCAGACCTGAATCCCATTGAAAACCTGTGGGATCAGCTGAGCCGTCGTGTAGAGGCTCGAAACCCTGCACCCCAGAACCTCAATGACCTGAGGGCTGCCCTTCAAGAAGAGTGGGATGCCATGCCTCAGCAGGCAATAAGTTGCCTTGTGAACAGCATGAGACGTCGTTGTCAAGCTGTAATTGATGCTCAAGGACACATGACGAGATATTGAGACGTTCAAATTTTTTGTTGTGGTTTAACTACCATTGTTGTTACCTTTTGTGTTGAATGAATTTTTTGAGATGAGGAAATCAGTAGTGCATCCTTCTACTTAAATGTCTTACTTTTATGATATTATATCACTGTAGCATGAACATATTGCATTTTCCATAAATTTCACCTGAAAGCCAAATATCCCTAACTTTTTGTGAGTAGTGTGTATATATATATATATATATATATATATATATATATATATATATATATATATATATATATATATACGCCATAGTACTCGTGAACTTTTTTGTAATGCACATCTTATCACATTTCATGCTCTTTTGAGACGATTGATGTTTAAATTTACAAGTCGTCTTGATGAATCTTGTAATGGGATTATAAGAATGTTGGTACTTCTTTCAGTACCATGAGATATCAGTCTGCTATGTGGAAGCACTGGTACACATGTCTCTTTTAAATAAGTGTGTATGTCTGTATTTTTTTTGTTTGTTTTGCAATGAACCTAGAGTCTGAATAAAGAAAGAAAGTGATACTTCAGATCTTGCTTATTATACCTGTAAATTTAAATATTTTCTAATTCTATATTTTGTAAAATGCCATGTATATATAGATTTATATTGATTTATATTTTTTGCATTGTTACATTTGGTTTTACACTTTGCTACAACCTCAGAGAATGAGGGGAGGCAAAAGACTTTTGGAAACGACTGTGAAATTGAAAAAAATATACCATAAAAGCTATTCAATAATGACACAATCTAAAGTAAACGTTTAAAGCTTTACTTAGGTTGATTTTTGTCTTAAGAAAAAGTAAATGTCTTCAAGCTCTACTGTTGTGAGAAATAAAACTACTGGATTAGTTATAAATTTGAACAAGTAGTAAGTGGGGGGATTTTAGGTAACTGATCCCAATACCAAATAATAAATGTTCTCATTACAATTAAACATTTAATACTAATATTTGTTCGTGCTCTGTTTTAAATATTCTATTTGTGATGCAATATTTGCAAGTGTGTGCATATGTGTGTATTTCAAACCTGGAAGGGAGTCAGTCATGGACTGGCACTGGTCACGGTTCAGAAGACTCAGCTGCAGATCTGAGCGCCATAGAGGGAAAAAATTAAGTGAGTTAAAGGACGATCAGAGGAAGAATGAAAAGAATCTCAGCTACTTCTTGGATGGTCCTCAGAGACCGCATTCATCCACATTAAACCCAACTACAGCCGGTTTCTATGGAAACATCCAAATACTATGAGGCAGTGAGGGTATGCCAAACACCACAGAAAATACAATAACAAAGACAGATTCTAAACTCCAAAAATTGGCAGGATCATCTTAAGTAAGTGTGCGTGAGCAGACTTACTTAACAAGTAAAAGCCCAATAAAACATGGAGATTTTAGAGGCTGGAAAAAGCTAAAGTCGATCTCAAACATCTTTCTGAACTGCTGAACAAAAACACTAATCTGAAGTGATTCAACAGTTGCTTACTACTTTAATGTTTTATCATACAGACAAAGATCATACCTAACAGGTGGAGGGGCTATAGCACACAAAAAAGAGCTGCTTACCTGCACTTAACATTGTGTGAGTGCAGGAAATTCTACAGTAACATAGACACTAAAGCCTCATCTTCAAGTTATATCTTATGGTCAAAGTATGAAGAGAAATTACTATATAAAAGGAAAAAGAAATACATCATAGCTTTTTCTTTTGGTTGCATCCATCAATGTTAGCTTAGCATATTCTAGCACAGCCAAAGTATAGCCAAAATACCCTCCTAATCCCATTCTTACACCATGTCAGACCTCTATTTCTAGCTATGGTAACACCAAATGTACCATAAACAAAGACATAGTTCTAATTTGGCTCATAATAAGAAAAAAGAAGCCATTTCTAAAAGCCTGCAGGGTTTACAAGAGTCTATTTTTACATGGAAGACATACTGGAGAAAACATATGCTACTTACCAGGGAACTAAGGATTGTGGGTAAGGCCAGGATGCAGCAGGTCCATACTGGTTGTCAGCTACGCTTTCTTCATCCAATCACAAGGACGTCACTAAAGCAGCAGCGTCCTGAGGGAGAGACAAACATAAAACAGGATTAATGAGAGAGAAGGAGGGAGGGCTGAGCAGAGGGAGAGAAAGAGGTGTGCAAGACATCAGAGGGACAAATTAAAGCATTAATTATTCACAACCTCAGTCAAACATTAATACTCAGTGTGGGTGTGTGTTTGTACATATACCTTAAGAATGAGAGAACATAAGGTTCATTTTGTATTGAGCCCATATTTCTTTCTTTCATGGAGTCTTGCCAACCATATGCTGACTGGAACTATCATAAACTTAATGCCACAGGAGACTTGTAAACTTCCCCTTACTTTGCTTTCAAACTCACACAAACACACACACACACACACACACACTATACACATATTGATATATAATGCATTTAAGAGTCATGGACAGTTCTCACCAACACAACAACAGAGTCAGACTCAACCATAAAATCTCACTTATCCCAGGATGAGGAGCTGGAACAACACTTGAAATGACTCTGAAGCGTAACCGAGTGAAAACATTAGGAACGAATGTCACCTCATAACATGGATTTTCTGAACGGCTCCTTTGAAGAGAAAAGTGCAAACTGAAAATTAACCCACCACTATTTAAAATGTTGTTAATCAAATTATTAACGTAATACATATGTGGAATACAGGCATGTGCAAGTGACATAATTGAGTACAGCAGTGGAAAAACTATCGTCAAGAGGGAGCATTCCTTAGTAATACAGTGAAAATACTACCAACTCGGACCTACTAGCCCAAGTGGTTAAAACAGTAGCAGCAGAGGCATTTCTACATAATAACATTAGTTATAGTAAAACTCAGGTTTTTGTTGTTTTGATAGTATTGAGTAGGGGTGAAAATCTTTAGACTTATAATGATTCAATCACAATTCTGATGGCTATTATACAACTTTACAACAGTTATTTATGCACCTTTTTCCTACTACTTGACTAATATAACATTCCAAGTGGAAACATGTAACATGGTTTGTCCTGATTGTCATGACAAACGAAGAAAGCTCCTTCATCTACTGGTAAATCCAGGACAACTTCCACCACATTTAAGCAGAAAATGGAGCTATATCACATCCACATCTGATGAGGAGACTGTTCTCCCAAAGCTGCCTATTTTCTACACCAGGGGTGTCCAACGTCTGTCCTCGAGGGCTGCTGTACTCAGGTTTTTGGTGTATCCCTGCTCTGAATAAGACCCACTGAGGGAAATAAGGCTATATGACTGCCATTCATCCATGTTCCACAGAAGGCTTGGCGTTTATCCCAATCACTACTAGGTCATGAGCAGTTTCATCAGCAGACCACTACAGTGTGATAGCAGTGATGTTTTGGCCATTGATTGTTACAGTAGCCTACACAGCAGCACTAGTGGTAGGATCCGTAGTACTATTAGAAGTAGTTGGATAGTAATAGAAACTATACAAGTACTAGAAATAAAAATAAAAGCAAAAATATTGAATTACAATATGGATGCATACTCTCTATCATCAACATAATTTTAATACTTCGTGTTTGTTTGCAAAGAAAAAGAAATGCAGCTTTAAAAAAAATGATTTAATTTATGCTTTTTACCATATTTTAAATGCAGAGTCATAGAGGGAAAAAAAAGGAGAGAGGCCAGACAGTATCCTTATTTTCAGAGTCTCAAAAGTCAAGATGAGAAGGAAGTATGTGTTTAGCAGCTACTAGTGTGTAAGGTTTGGAGCGTATCCACACTGCAGCTCTGTGCTTGTGGAATTACTTTTGTGCGCACAGTGAACACGTGGGACCTTGCAAGCTTGCTTGCTTTTTTCTAAAAAACTGTGCAGTTGCAAGGAAGAAATACTTCTGGCGTTGATGGTTTTCCACTCCTAAATACTATTCGGTACATGCATATCCCATGTGCATGCATAGTTTTACTGGAGCTTTAGAAATCTGATTGAAAGTCACGCCAAATGTTTGTTTTTGATTATCGGCTCAATCTTTCCAAATTTTTTACTCAGACAACAAATCCTTCTTTAATTTTTTTTTCATATTAGACTTAGCATTCTGTGCAAAAAAGAAATAAAAAATAATAATTTCCTAGCTTTGTGTGAATAAAAGCTTTCGAGGCCGTGTCGAAAAGAGTTTTACAAACAAATTTGGTCCCAACTTCATCCACAGCTGGCTTTTTACACACGTCTCTGCAACAGGACATTCTCCACGTTAGACATATGACAAGAGTCCAGAATGCAATATGGGGAAAGTGTTTGTTTACAACATATAAAGCATGAAAATCATTATTATAAATGTTATTTGTACTGATATCGGTACTACAAAATTTGTGGACATATACATATCTTGTTCTAAAGAGTGAAAGGCAATGAAACAAAAAAAGTAAGTATAAAGCAACAAATGTTATGAAACACACACTCGCTGTATAAAAACACACGTTACACACTAACATACAACTAATAAAAAGACTCCATATATATAACTTTATTTTTCCCCACGTTTATGTGATAAGTGTTACTGACATTATAATGAGACAGCTCTGTTCACTGACTTAATAACAAACATCTGGTTTGTCTGGCAACTGTCCAGGTTACACCAACTGTAGTAAAAAGGGAAAAAGGTGTGATGAGCAGCTGTATAATTTTAACCAGCTGTACATACAGTAATGTTTTTTTTTCCCTAATGCTTTAAGCTGATGTAGGCAGGCTCAAGCTGAATCAGTGATTGTATGAGGCATAACATGCCAGAAGTAAAAGTTTAGAAAGCAGACCTTAGCTATCACTGCTGTGAAATGGCACAGAAGCTACAGAATGATCTGCAACTTAATCCATATAAATTGACTGATATAAAACTTATATGAATTGTTTAAGTATCAACACAAAGATAGTCTAAAAAGATGCACTCCTCTGTTGAAGTGACACGACATGTTTGGTTCCTTGAATCTTGCTCCAACAAGTCTACATACCAAAGAATATGTTTAAATTTGTGTGTGTGGGAAAAGTATTTGTCGAAAAGGTGTGTGCACAGTTAAATGTATGAATCATTTCCTCTGACATGTTCCTGCTGACTGGGATTAACAGACTCAATATAGTAGTGTTTTATAAAGAGTTTGCAACCCCACAAAAAAGCCCTTATAGACATTCAGAGATCCAAATATGCAACCAAGAGGGGCTTAAATCTCCCTCAACATCTAAAGTTTAGGTCCCTCTTGGTTGCATATTTGGATCTCTGAATGTCTATAAGGGCTTTTTTTTTTCTCTTTCATGATACAAATTTGAAAACAGTTGTTTCTGGCACCAGCCATGCATCACTTCAGATAATCCATACATAAATATACATATATAATACATAATGTGTATATATATATATATATATATATATATATATATATATATATATATATATATGTATATGTATATATATATATATATATATATATATATATATATATATATATATATATATATATATATATATATATATATATATGTATATGTATATATATATATGTATATGTATATATATATATATATATACATATATATATATATATATACATATACATATATATATATATATATATATATATATATATACATATATATATACATACATATATATTCATATATATATATATAGGAGTTACTGAACCTGGGTGGAGCTACAGATCAGAAGCAGCACAGAAGTATGAACTAAAAGTCTAACTTTTCCTCCCAACTACATCTGGCTGCAGGTTTAAATTGCAAGGGATGAGAGACTCTCTGCAGGCTTCTGCTGCAGATGAGGACGCCTAGGCTTAATTATAGAGCCCCTTTGGGGGCAGGGCAGCACTGGCAGCAACACACAGAGACAGACACTCACTCCAGCCATAATACCACACATCAAAAACAGTAAACATGGGGGTCAGCCTTTCTCGTGGACTTGCTTGTAAACAGTTAAATGCCCTGGCAAAGAAAACAAGCTTAACACATTGAGCACCTCACCTGAAGACAGACAGGCATAGCTCATCAGGGGGTGGGGAGGGATGGAAATATAATCTACAATGTGTCACAAAGTAACACAGTGACCTTTGACAGCTGACCCACTGGCCAGCCCACTGACTCTAAAGCTGTGTTGTTCATGTGTGCCGGGTCATGTGTTTATGTCGTATGTCTGGACCAACAAGAATGAAGGTAGCAGCTGCAAACACTCTGTCTATGTCTCTGTTTCCTTTTACATGCATGCTCTCAACGTAACCATTATTATTTACCTTCTTCTCTGGATTCTGGACCAATAAGGGAATAAGGGGCTGGAAGTCCACCAACAGTTTAATAGGCTTCTCATCATTCTTTACCCCTAAAGCCTCTCAAGTTTTCTCTTCAGTTCTAGTTTCTTCTGCTAATCTTACTTGACTTTTTCCCATTTCTATCACTTTTGAGTCCCAATTCTTCCCCCTTTCCAGCCAACAGCCATGTCCCTCTCCCCTTTCGCCTCTCCTTTATCTAGAGAACTGTTGTCTTTTCTCATTAAAAGTAAAAAAAAAAAAGGTCTGTAAACACATGAAACTACCCACTACTCTGATTTATAGCCCCCTCCCCATCCTTAGTTCCCCCCTTTCTGCTCACAAGAAACTCCATCTGTTACACAAACGATAGACAAGAAAGCAAAACTTCAGCAGTTGGACAATAGGCAATCAAAAGCAAAATGGATATCATGCAGAATAAGAAACACATCTGGGTGTTTTTCCAAGTTTTGGATAAGAACATGAAAGCTGCACGATAGCAGGCAACTTTCCCAGACCATTCTTGGCTTTGTTTTTCTTGGCCGTAGTTTCAGTTAAAGGAAAACCGCTTCCACAACACTGTTAGCAAAACTGCTAATGAAAAGACATTTTGCCATCACAGCAAAACTTTTTACACTCCAACCACCATGCAACTTTTAGCTTTGGTCACTATATCCTGACTTTCTTATCTAATAATAATAATAAACTCTTGCTAAATATTAAGGCAAATTAAGCTATATCTCAGCACCACCCCCCACCCTTTTATTATTGAGAACTGATGGCAATTCCTTTTGTTTGTCTATAAAGCAGTAAAAGGGTTAGAAAGAGCCTGGACTGCACACTCGTTTTACGAGCCCTTCAGTTCATTGAAATCCATGACTGCCTATCTACTAGGAGACCAAAGGCACTGAAAGAGAGAAATCAAATGCAGACATTTAAATTATGCCTCCAAAATGCTGTCAAATCCTGTGGAAATGTGGTGTACGTTTCTAAAAGGTAATTATTTGTAGTTGCTATTATTTATTTGTTAAACTACATGCATTTCTATCCAAAACAACATTGTGTGTTTTTGCTTCCTTTCTCCATCTTTGACTATTTGCTTTGATATATTTTGATATACTTTTCCTTAAAATTAAAATATGGTAGCATTGATAAAGAAATCTTTGCTGTCGTAAGGAGAGTAAGATCAAGAAAAGTACACACCGCTGGAGGACAATCGATGACTGGTTTGATCTGGTGCATTAACAAGAGGACAGCATAGCTTGTTGTCCTGAACCCTAACTGTCTCTCTGTCTGTGTGTGTGTGTGCATACATGTATGAAAACAAGGAAGAATATGGGACAAAAATAACTATCATGAAACTGGTTCAAGCAATTCAGCGGAAGCTTATTGGGAAGAAAGGGGGGGGCAGTACATCCGTGCTTAGTCAATAGCGGGAAATAACGGAGACAAAGTAACACTCTGAATGAGACTTCAGCCTAAACAACCGGTGTTGTGTACTGACAAACACACATGCATACCCTTAAACATTTCTCACAGAGAAAATCCAACAAGCAACAGTGATGAAGAAGCAGAGCCAGAAATAGTGACGCTATAATTCCACTCATGGAGTTTTCTGTGATTCAAGACTCACAGCATGTTGTGTGTGTGTATGAATGAATGAATGTAATGTACACATGCAATGAAGATATAATTTACTCCTATTGTGGTTTCCATGCATGGGACATTTAGGGGGGAAAAATTACCACAAAAGAAAGGAAAGGACTGAGGAATTTCAGGGTGTGCCAAAGAATCTCTGGCATGTCTGGGTGGGTGAGGGCGACTGGGGCAACAACAAAATAAAGACCAAAAAAAAAACAAAAAAAAACAAGTTCCTGCAAACACACCTTAAAAATTTGTGAATGATGACCATTTAAGTGTATAAACACACTTGACCCAGTGACCCTAAGCAAAGAATTACGTGCAACAATGAAAAGGTAAATAAAACACAAAGGATGGTAAGTATCAGCTGTGACAGAAAACAAGAAGTTTCAAGTTAAGATATCAACACTTCTATTTCACTGAAACAAAGCTGAAGGCTGAGGAGTTATGGCAGTAAACTATCATTAATCTCTTAGACAATATAAACAGATTGTGTGTAAACATAGTTACAGACTGTTTTAAACACACTTGGAAAATTTAGCTTACATGTAATCACAGACTTCAACATTGTAGACATAGAAAACTACAGAAACAAACAGATTTAAAGGAAAAACAAAATCCTAGATTTAGGAAACTTTAGGACCGTGTGTGTGGTAACCACTCCCCCTTTTCCCTTATACCCCACTCCATCCCCCAGCCTCTCTTTCCTGTGGCTGAGGAGAGGCCGAGGGAGGGAGAAAGACTTCACCATAATCCACTGACTACAAGTGAAACATACTAAAAGGAGGGAAGTGCATTTCAGCCTTTGAAGCATGATTGTTTCAGAGGAACACACGAGTCAGTTCTGCAGACAGAGCTACTTTGACGTAGCTAAGCTGCAGGTCTTTTCTGAGCCCATTGTTAAAGGTTTAAAGTCCCTCCATAACTCTGCTAGGAACTGGAAGTGTTGGTGTTGTGTGTCAGTGACCCTCATTGTGCTTTTTCAGAACTTTTTGAGACAAAAATCTGGTCAAGTTGGACCTAGTAACACATAATACCGTCAATGTGATAAGTCTGCTTCAGTCCCATTAAGCAGGTACACACAGCGGCGATGGCTTAATGGGACATATGATCAGCTGTTCTGAGGAATTCGACAAGTTGCATTGCGAAACCAAAACACAGTAGCATTTCCACCTCTTGGTTTTAACTTCAGCGATAAGCTGCAGTACCAAGTGCCAATTTTCTCGACTTCAGAGGCAAAAACACACGGCTTCAGCTGAAGTTCCAGCTTTGTCAGGCTGCATATCAGTATTTTTAACGACCCCAGGTCCTGACGGTTGGTTCAACACATCGCTGCATGCTTGTTAGCTTGCAGCAATGTGTTCTTTAAGCTGGATTTATACTTGTGCGCTGTCTGTGTAAGGTCTGTTGTGAGTTCACTGCCATACGCTCCCCGTAGGCCCACAGAGGCTTGATGCGCACCTCTTCCAGATTCGACGTGCACCCTTCCCTGCAGCGCAGTTATGCAAAAGTACTTCCTTGTGGTTGGTCAGTTTGTGATTACATGTTTACAGATTTCTCAAACGTTTGCTGAATTTTCATGTAACCACAAAAAGAGAATCTGTAGCATGATGCTGTAACCCTACACAGAAATGCAAGAGCACATTTAACCAGCGTCAGATGCGACGCCACTACCTTATTAAGACGCAACGCAAGCATAAATCCAGTTTCATGGCACAATGACATGGGAAAAACAGAACTCTGGAAGGATGCAACAGTGTTTTTGGATGTAATAATGCATCTTCTATACTTTAAATTGGCAGTGAAGGTGGAGGCAGGGCATTCTGAAGGACACACAATATTTTTCTCTAGTTGATTTAAAACTTCATGCTATGAGACGTGACTGTTAAATAAGATTTTAAAAGGTTTCATTTTTTTTTTAAAAAAAAAAAGATGTTTTACATAGCCAGAGTCTGACGGGTACCACATGACGGGTATCACATGTTGCGACTGTGACTCCATAAAGAGTATACCATATTATATTACGTTTAATATACTGGCAAACATTGTGAGAGTATTTATGTCACTTTCAGAAACCAGATGAGCAAAGTCTGTGTTGAGCAGTATCTGAATGCTTGAATACCGCAACAAGGCATTTAAACTAGTGGTTCCCGGCCTTTCCTCCTGGCGGGTCATAATTGTATTTTTACAATGAATCTGCAAGCTCCTGTAGTTTCTTTCATTAATATTCTTCAGCTAAAAAAGGGATCTTAAAATAAAATGAATACTGGCTCTTATCAACGTCCGCCAGCTACATTGAAAACACTGCCATGCACTGGTCTTTTCTTTTGCAGCAAACATGGAAGCAAGACAAGTTTATAAAAATATTAAAAAAGGCTTCTTCCAGTCTTATTGAACACACACAGACAGGCAGACAGACATGCACATGCACAAAAGGCCTGTCAGATCCAAGGCGAGGGCAGCAGAGACTGCAGCCTATATATAGCTGAGATATGACAGGACATCCGAGAGGACAGCAAACTATAGACAGAAACGGCACAGCACTTTTGACCGTGCACGTGTGTGTATGTGTGTTTGTTTCTCCAGCGTGGTCGGTCTTGTTATCTCTCATTTCACTGTAGAGCCTGTGGCAAGTTCCTTGATGATAATGTCACAAGATTCTACTAATATCAAACCCCAGTTTATGCTCACTCATTAGCTAAACACGACAGTGTTTCATGAGGAGAAACCAGCAAAAGGAGGAGAAACTGGGAAACTGAAGGACAGAGGGAAAAGGGTACCGCCACAAGACCAAGATATCGACAAAGTTAGTGCATCAGAGTGAATGACTCATGAGAAAAGGAATGTCGCCTCTCTGCCAAAGGAACCACAGACACCACTGCAATAATCATTTCCCATGCTTTAACACTCCCCCCCCCTTCCCCTCTTTTTTTCTTGCTCTCCTTATCTCCTGCTTCTGCACAATGTCTCTCTCTTTTCCCCCTTTTACACTTCTGGCTTCTTGTAACAGGAAGTTATTGTTGCTACCTAATGTTAACAAAACACACTCATTTCACTGGACACTGGTTTTGGACAGGAATGATAAAGCTTTCTGACCACTACTGGTTAGCCCAAACTGCATCACCACTGTCTGGAACAAACACACACCAGGCCAAGACTCTGCCTACCCACCTAGCCCCCCCCATTGTGGGTTTTTTTTTTTGTTTGTTTTTTTGTTTTTTTTTTTGTTTTTTTGTTTTTTTAAATCGGCTAGCACAGAAATTTTTTTCCTCTTCTTAATTTCCACCACAGGATGTGATGCAAATGCAAGAAATTAATCTGGTCAGAAGCCCAAGTCACCACAAATACTGCGAGTGATTCAACATTCCTTCCACCTGTCATCCTGTTTGTTCACCAAACAGGAATGTGTTTCATACAATTCCCAGACTTTGGCTTTCTGCATGAGGGTTAATTGTTGCAACATAAGGAAACCCAGGAAGCAGCAAGCCTGTGAGAGCTGGAGTGAGCAAAGCTTGCTTTAAAGGGTTTCATAGAGGAGATGGGGGCAAAACCACCAGAAAATACAAACATCACCACTTCCAGTAACAAAAACAATTAGAATATAAAACCTTTGGGAAATGCACCAGCATGCCCATTCACAGAGAATCTTTTATACAGTATGCCATCAATGAGGTATTGTTGAGACTGCCAGCTTAATAAAGCAATCACAAGATAAGCAGCAACTGGATGATATCACACTTTCTGAACCAGACAACTGGACACAAGCATGCTAGGCTGCAAATAACTATTCATTTCATATAACGTAAATTACAAGAAATGATTAATCATTTAAAAGACAGTGTGGAAAAATTGAAGAAAAATAAGTCTGGCTCAAGATCAGATCTTCAAATGAGTCGTTTCATGCAACAACACAAAAGATTTAACAGCAAGTCGCCTTATAATGCATTTTCTATTGAATTTATTAGCTGTCATATGAAGTTTTACTCGAAAAGCAAGATAACAACAACAAGTATATGTATATTTGCAGTCCCATATTTATCAACATGCTAAACAATGAGGTAAAAAAAGGTTACCTTTTTCAGAAAGATAACATGTTTGCTGCAAGCAAAGCCTAAATAAATATTAACAGGTCATCGATAGTGTTAGAAGTCTACTCAGCACACTGAGATGAGGCAACAGCCAGTCTGTCTGCTTACTCTGTCAAAATACACGCCGTTTACTACAGCAAAACAACTTTGTAGTGACTTGCATCAGAGAAGACCTCCCAAATGGAAGAACAAAACCCTGCACATTATTCTCCTGAACTGCTGAGCTAAATATTTCTTTTGAAGGTTTTTACTATCCATAGTAGGCATGTTCTTTACTCCCTCATCTGCTCTATTTTACGGCAGAACTGCATGCAGTACATCTACACAGCTACTCCTCCTCCTTCTGTGGTGACCAACCCCCACATACTCCGTATACATCAACTTGCATGCACTGAATCAACATGCACATAAAGCAAAGCTTGCTAAATAATAATGTTGCTACTTATAAAATTTAATCCTTTGCAACATCAGTCTGCAAGCTTTCACTGTAGATGTTTGAAGAGCTAACTGTTGTATGCACATAATGTCCAAGGATAAGCAACAAAGTTTTCCAAATAAAAGTTGTACCACAGTTAAATGCAATGCTGGAGTGAAAACAGCAGTGTGAGAAACAATGAAAGCAGTGCATTGCTTATGTCATGATCATAGACCGTTTATGAAAGATCGACAGAGCCTCTGGCGGTTAAAAGTGAAGCCTATGCGGAAGTGCATAAAACTGCAGTTCCCCTTTCATCCACTAGGGGCTGCAAAACAGAGCGAATCCCCATAGACTCCCATGTTAAAAAGACCAACTTCGCAGCAGAAATAAACATGTTTACAGCCTGGTTCAGAAATCCATTTTCAGTTTAATAGGTCTGGTTTACCTTCATGACAACTGTGGAGGGAGTGAATTTTTTTCAAACTCGCCTGTTTAAAAGTAATTTAATCTTGAAGTTTGGCAAATTTAGGGGCGTGTCCTTTTGATTGACAGGTACCCTATCTCCTGCTTTAAGTCAGAAGAACTTAGAACAACCGTGGTTTTTAGCTAGTTAACAACGTGACTTGGCTTTCGCCCACTTACCTTCGTTAGCTGGTTATCTCCTGTTATCTACGGATTAGTTCTGTAAGCTCTTAGCTACAGAAAGCTCATTCATTGATGGCTATATAAAAATACTGTTATCATATTTTTTGCCTTATTCTTAACAAAAATATACAATATCAACTCAAGCTCTAGTAGTAGAGCAGCATTTATGCATGTAGTGTTCAGATAAATGTTGGCCTTGGCCGCCACATCAAAGCCGTTTAGAAGCTCTGAAGTATTAAAAGCATAGCAACTATTTTTAGGCTAAAATGAAGAAAAATCCACAGAAAGAGTTCAAAGAAAATGGTGAGAAAAGCCTAGAAGAGAAGTTGAATGTTTTGGAGCCACTTCTCAAAATGGCTTTAAGCAATAATCAATTCATGTTTCAGGTCGATTGTTAATGTGCAGCATATTTAGTAGGGGTGGGAAAATCGAATTGAAAGATCGGAAATTGGGATTTTTTTCTTCACAATTTTAAAATCGATTTTTTTGTTAAAAAAATAGATTTTTCAAATAGATTAAAACCGATCCACTATAAAATTGTTGTCATTTTCATTGGTTTTATTGATCTTTTTACTTGTCTTCTTGGGCATTATAGCAGCAGAATGGTGATCTGGCTACTGTGTTGTTTTTTCCTAACTGAAATCAAGAAAAATTACTAGCAAAAACAAGTTTAAAAAAAAAAAAAAAAAAAAAATTGTTTTTAAATCTACAAAAATCATCAATATTGAAGAATTTTGAGAATCGCAGTTTAAATCGAATCGGCACCCAAAAAATCAGAATCGAATCGGGACAAAAGCATATCGTCACAGCCCTAATATTTAGGATGTCATACTAACTCTGTCCAAGATTTCCTGCTACAAATTACCCCTCCTGTTTTATAATAATCCAATGAGACATGAACACCTCCACATCTTCTAAAGTAGTCCTTGCAGTAAAGATGGAGGACCAGAAAAGTGCACAACACACTTTCCCTAACACTTAAAAGAGGTTCCTTTTGCTGTGGATTGTGCAGCATCACATGCTGCCTTTCTCATCTCCTGTATGTGCAATGTGTTTGAACATCAGTGAGAGAAAGAGAGGAAGGTCAGATAAAGGGGCAGCTGAACTGGGAGACATGGTACATGTGAAAGAGCAGTGATGTGGAAAAGAAAACACCAGAAACAGAAACATATAAACAAAGAGTGGCTGAGGAAGCGTTGGCACATATGCATTGAGTGGGAATGAAAATCTGTGTGTGTTTGCAGAAAGCCCATGCCTGCCTGCTTCCACAGGTAACACTCATGACCCATTTACACACCAGACAGTCGATCTGAAGCTGACACATTACATGACACAGACACACACCAAAATAGCAAACAGAGATGCAACGTAGAGCCTGCGGTGGGGAGCAAGCACATGCGTGAAAATCTGTCAAAAAAAAAAAAAAAAGGGGGGGGGGGGGGGGGGGGGGGGGGCAAGGCAGATCAACAAACAGAC
The DNA here is from genome assembly GCF_933228915.1 of Telmatherina bonti. Taxonomy (NCBI): domain Eukaryota; kingdom Metazoa; phylum Chordata; class Actinopteri; order Atheriniformes; family Telmatherinidae; genus Telmatherina; species Telmatherina bonti. The sequence continues at coordinate 33,285,728 of NC_136621.1, forward strand.
AGAAGGACAGAGTGAAAGAGAAAGTGGGGGCCCTATCATTCAGTTTCACTGCCTGCAGGATGAACAGGGCCTCTGTGCTCCTTCCCTGTTCAAACACACCTCACGGCTGTCTGCTCCCTGCAACAACAATGCATACGCACACACACATGCACACCAGCCTGGCTGACAGTGGGCACAATAACCCTATTGAGAGGCATTGATAGGGGCTGAAAAAGAAAGCGGGGAGAATGAGATTGAGAAAAAGATTGACAACGCACACATATGGTCACCCGGACCACCACTCTGTCGTGAAATAACACATACAAAATTGAGGGTGGGTCATCTTGCCAACCTGACAGCCTGGGATGAATCGACTCTCTTTTGTCCTTAATTTACCGTCCATCAGCCCAGTTTGGTTGAAGTCTACTCAGAGGAAAATGTGCACACACACACACACACACATACACATACACAAGACATTTGTTTGGTCAAGGGTGGACCAGCTGTATTGTTTTGCAGGGGAAAAAGGGCGGTGATAACCAATCTCCACGCTCTTTATCTGATTACTCACACAAACCCCTGCAGAAATAAACACGCACACACACATGCGCGCTTTTTCACCGTCATTTCTCATCAGCTGCTTTACACAACCTCGACCACACACAGACTAACATGTTACTGCTGCAAGGAAAGAAAGTCCCAAACACCTCACGGCATGCAAAAACACACTTTTATAGTCAGTCTATCCAGTATGCAGGGCACACCAAGCACAGATATGACAAGACGTTTTAGGGGGTTTGATGTGCTCTTTCATCATTAATCTACACAACTTGCCATTGTAAACTGTGCATATGTATGCACACATCTGTGTTTCTCATTAATTTTGCTCATCAGAAGTGAGAGCATCTGTTTTTGCACAAAAGGAAATAATATTAAAATGGAGGCACTTTCATAAGACTAAGGCTAAACAAACAGGCACACAGGAACAGTCTGCAGTGCTTGGCCCAAAACTCAGCCCATAAACGTCCAAGTCACTTTTTCCATACTCAGCAACTCCTAATGTTGTGCAGAAATGCTACAGAGAGAGGGGCAGAGAGTAAATGACTGGGAAAAGAAGGATAAAATGAGGAGAGGGGGCAGGAAACAGGGAGAGGGGCAGAATATAAACCAACTTAACAGCTCAAAAGCCTTGAGCAATTAGCAATGACATCATATTGTTACACACACACACTGCAGGCAAGGGCAGGTCTGGATAAAGCACGAGAGGAAGGAATAAGGAGGCTGAGGGATAGCAAGGAAGGAAAGGAAGAGGATGACAGTGCAGCATTTCGAGAACAGCGGCGCTGCTAGTGACACATTCAGGTTTCAGGCTCATACTTCTGAATTCACCAAGCCGACGCCACAAAATGAAAAGAAGTCACCACAGACTAAAATTAAGGTTATAGGCATTTTAAATTGATGAATAAAAAGTTTTCAAAGTCAATGCATAACATTATGCAGGTTTCATGCTTTTTGACAACCCTTTAGGTGTGATGGAAGCATGTACGTATGTGCAAATGCGATGCAAAAGCGAAGCCTCTGCATGAGAAAGTGCAACCAGGAGAAAGACACAACGAAACAATCAAGGCAACACAGAAAGACGTTCGTTCAACCATTCATGTTAATGTCAACAAGTCATGTTCAGCGCCTTGTCTGCTTCTGATGTAAACTCTTGCTCAAGATTTTACTCTTTTCATGCACAACAGCAAATCCAGTGAAATTTATTTAGTGATTTTTAAGAGGAACAGAAGTTTGAACATAAAATAATGCATCCTCTTTCTAACTGCACCAAAATGAAAACAGGAAAGGTATTCACATCGCTTTCTACGAGACCAAACATGCGCCATTAAGTGGTTCCATGTTGGTAGAAAACAAACAAGCACATTATCTCAAATCCAGAAAGTAGCGGACAAAGGCCGGGAATGATTATCTCGCCACATCCAGCCAGCACCATGCACCGATACCAGCCTTTGCCTCGCGCTCAGGGGGCTTGCATGGCCTACACCCCCAGACTTTTCCACGTAATATGCGCGAGTCAAGAGAATACACTCCTTTATGCTTGTTTATTTCACAATGAGCCCTTTTATTGCTTAGATTGCAAACTTGCACAGAGATCTACATGGGACTGCACACAGAGCAGAGTCATGTGTGGAAGGCTGGAGCATCTCCACACAGGCAGGAAAATGATCCGTCTACTGATTAGTTAGTTACAGTGCCGGAAAGATTACTTTATAATCATAACTAGTTACAGAATAATAGTCATGCTGTTGAGATGTGGGAACTTGAATGGCTTTTAAATAACAAAAACATATCACCCTCCAATAGATGTATAAAAAGCAAGGAAAGGAACAGGCTGGAGACGTTTCTTCAGGTTTGACGTTCAGCGCGAGTCACCACACTGGGCAATAACTCAGTCAACATACAAATAAATCCAATGCAGACACCTGCCAAACTTTGAGTGCATAGTGCAGTCTAAGTGCAGTACCGCTTAGCTAAAAAGTATTGCTCAGAAATATGCAAGAAAGCATGTCTATGCAACAATAAGTAATAGAATTGATATTTAACCAAGAAGCTGTGATCATGCCAGGGGTAGGGGCAGAGTTTACTGTGACTGGGTTCAATAACTGGCTCAATTGCAGCTCTGACAAGGTCGACAATTTACTTGCTTTAATCACACACATGCATGTTCATCACGGCTGTCTCGTGTATTTTGCATTTGCTTAAAGTCTCATTTGTAACTAAACATGTAACCAGTAGCAACGGGATGTAATGTTAAGGGTCAACAGTTGGAAAAGTGGCAGGTAAAGGAGTGGCATGCTTGGCTCAAGAGGCTTACGTGTTCTGACCTCAAAACTAGCCAAATACTAACCTTCTCACAAGGTTTCTCGTTTTGTTTACAACCCTACAAACTCTACAACTAACTACAACCATCATGGATCCTCAGGTAAAAAGCTTAGTGCAGAAGAAAGTATGTAAACAAAAACATAAAGCGATAGTAATATGTGTACCTCAATGCTTACAGCTCTGGCAACGATACTGACACTGATGGTGGAGCTCATGACTGGGATACTTCAATGTGAGGTTAAAAAGTATATTCTCATCTTAAATACCTCTGCCAAGGAGGGTATGTTTTTACTGGTGTTTATCGGTTTGTCTGTGTACAAGATAACTAAAAAAGTTATGGATGGATTTTCATGAAATTTTCAGGAGTTGTTGGAAATGTGAAAAGGAAGAACTGGCTGGATTTTGGTGGTGATGCAGGCATTTATTTATTTTTTTTTTTTTTTTTTTTTTTAGAACTGTGGCCCTTAGCAGAGGTTTGCACTCTCTGAGTGCTTTGCTGGTTCTACTTATTTTTTCTGATTATTTATGTTTACAAGCATTTAGCATTTGGAACACAAAATTCTGCCCCAGAGTCTTTGTTTTGATTAAAGCAAAAGCAGAGAAATATTTGCTGCGTTACTTTTCCAATGCCATGTCACCATAATTTGACGTGTCTAGCTTATCTTCAAAACAACTACAGAGGATAATATGATTACACTGAAACTAGTATTTGTATTGTTTCTGTAAGACAAACATTTGCATTTTTCTAGGTTTATGCAAACTGCACACCTTGACAATATACTTTGACATTTCCTAGGTATTTCCACTGATCTTTTGCAGTATTTTCACATGTTTAGGGGTGCAGTGCATGATTAGTGTTTGGTAAAGATTTGATAAATGGTTTTAACTTGTGAGAAGTTCACCAGTTCACTTTTCCGTGCGTATGCCCTCAGTGTGAACACAGAACACGTTCAAAGAGTCGTGAGGTTTCAGAAACGTTCTTTTACACTTATATTTATCCTTATTGTTACGTTTCTCCATCTTTCTCCTGGCAAAGCGGTGGAGTTGAGGTTGCTAAGGTTTAAACACAGCGGAGACAAGCGGCTGGTCGCCGGCGACCACCTTGCTTTACCAGACCGGGTTTGTTTGGAAGGAAGGTTGTATTCTCTGACATCCAGCTTGCTTCAGAGTGCTGTGACTGAACAAAATGCGTGTTTACGGAGTCAACGCAGCACACACACAGGGTCCTGGAAATATCCCCATCCGTCGCAGCAGCCTCCCGTTCCCCTTTCCTCTCCCCCACCTTCCCTCCCTCCCGACTTGTTCTCAGCCCAGCGGGGCCCCGCAGACAGCGGAGCAATGCGGCGCCATATGAGCTAAACTTACTCGCCTTTTTCATTTTCCTAAGAAGCTCAAGTCTCTGCGTTTATATGTACATTATCGGGCATATAACATCACTCACCTCCTGTTCTGCGGATCCACGTCCTCTTCGTTGTGCTCGCTGCTGTCTTTTTTTCTCCTCCCCTCCGTTTTCTGTCCTGGCTTCTCTTTCTCCTCCCTCCCAGATGTCGCCGCTCTCCGGCAGGGGGAACCGGGGGACGCTGCTCCTCCTGCTCCGGAAGCGGACGCTCCTAGCTGCTTTCTTTCTTTTTATTTCTTTTCTTCTTTATTTCTTTTTGCCTTTATTTCTTATCGTCTTTATTTCTTTTTCTTTTTTATTTCCCTTTCTTCTTTCTTTCTTTTTTCTTCTTTCTTTCTGTTTCTTTCTTTCTTTCTTTTTTCTTTATTTCTTTTCCCCTTATTTCTGTTTTCTTTCTTTTGTTTATTTTTTCTTTATTTCTTTATTTCTTTTTCTTCTTTCTTTCTTTTTTTCTTTCTTTATTTCTATTTCTTTCTTTTTTTCTTTCTATATTTATTTTTCTTTATTTCTTTTTCTTCTTTCTTTATTTTTTCTTTCTTTTTTTTCTTTCTTTCGTGTTTGTGAAATGTCATTGTTCTGATTTTAGTTGCATATTGATACCCTACAGCTAACCATATAAATTTTATAGAAATGTCTATTTTCAGGTGTGTTTTTTTTTTTTAATTATTATTATTATTAATTTTCCAATCAAGTATACACATTAGAGTTAATGTCTGAAACCCTCACCTGTCTGAAGAGCTTCATTATTCTAACTATAATACTGCATTAATTGGAGAGAAAAAGAAAAGAATTTCCTGCTAATAAAAGGCTTCCTCTTGGAGAGAAACCTGGTTAAAGAACTCACAACAGCCCTGCTCTCCTTGTACTGTGAGTTCCATAAAATGTCAGCAGGCCACTGTCTCAGATGCTTTAATTATTGATAGGGCTATTGGGCTATTATGTAGTGGTCTTTATCCATTTCTGCCCTCAACGTTTTAGTTACAGGAAAGTGCCCATAAATATCCAGCTGTCATTCCAGAAGGTAGCTGAGCAGTGAGACAGAAACGGGTTTAGCCATGTGTATGTTGTCTGATCAAACTTACACTAGTGGCTGTTTAGAAATGTAGGAAAGTTGTCCTTTTGGCTTTTTCCCCTGAAGGGGTCACCACATAACCAATCATAGACTTCCTACTACCAACGGAAGCCCTATTCACACAGTTGTAGCTACTGTGAGACATGTTTTACGCCAGATGTAACCATCTGCATCTATCCAGGCTTGGGACCTCAGAGAACACCAGTGTTCCTTGCAGCATAGGGAAGCAGGATTTAAACCACCAACCTTCAGGTCACAGGACAACCCGCTCTTCCACCTGAGCCACTGCCCCCTCATGTAGAAATAGAAATATAATTTTCAACCCGTTATAAGTATGTTTCTTACTGTTTTCTATACAGTTCTCTGTGGGTGAAAGTATTTCATGATAAACCAGTGCAGAAAATAGTTATGATTTATCATTAAAGTTTTTAAATTTCTTATTTACTGTATCATGAAATGACAGAAAAAAGTTCACATTTTGACTCTGATCTGAAGAATTCATATATATTTATTTTGACCTATTCTTTTTTTTTTTTTCTTCTTTTTGGTGGAAATGTTAATAAATCAACCTTTTCTGTCAGCTGCAAATGATAACATTTTATTTATGATTTTTAATCAACAGTTTAAAAGGAAAAAATAAGTTTGGGTATACATAGTTTATGAAAGATTAATGAATATACACAGTGTGAACAAAAGAAAATTCCAAAGGATTGACTTCAACATAGAGCAAAGAAAATGCCTTCTGTATGTCTTTTCAGGGTAATATATCTGCAGTCACGTTTATCCCTCACTGTAAACATCAAGGTTGAAACAGGCACTCTGTTTCCAAAGGGAGGGGTTTTTGAGTCAACTGGAGAATGGCGTCAGGTCATTGTTCGGTCATCTTTAAGCCCTTTCAGTCGAGGAGTAGAATACACCGAGCACGACGATCATGGTCTGAACCCGTAAGAACCGAGTGACATATATGACACAAAGTCCATCCATCCATCCATCCATCTTCTGCCGCTTATCCGGGGTCGGGTCGCTGGGGCAGCAGCCTAAGCAGGGAAGCCCAGACTTCCCTCTCCCCAGCCACATTTGCCAACTCTGCGGGGGGGGTCCCGAGGCGTTCCCAGGCCAGCCGAGAGATATAATCCCTCCAGCGTGTCCTGGGTCTTCCCCGGGGTCTCCTCCCAGAGGGACGTGCCTGGAACACCTCACCAGGGAGGCGTCCAGGAGGCATCCTGACCAGATGCCTGAGCCACCTCAACTGGTTCCTCTCGATGCGAAGGAGCAGCGGCTCTACTCTGAGCCCCTCCCGGATGACTGAGCTCCTCACCCTATCTCTAAGGGAGAGCCCGGCCACCCTGCGGAGGAAACTCATTTCAGCCGCCTGTATACGAGATCTCGTTCTTTCGGTCACGACCCACAGCTCATGACCATAGGTGAGGGTAGGAATGTAGATCGACTGGTAAATCGAGAGCTTCACCTTCTGGCTCAGCTCCTTCTTCACCATGACAGACCGGCGCAGAGCCCGCATTACTGCAGACGCCGCACCGATCCGTCTGTCGATCTCGCGCTCCATCCCTCCCTCACTCGTGAACAAGACCCCGAGATATTTAAACTCCTCCACTTGAGGCAGGACCTGACTCCCGACCCGGAGAGGGCAATCCACCCTATTCCGGCTGAAGACCATGGTCTCAGATTTTGAGGTGCTGTTTCTCATCCCAGCCGCTTCACACTCGGCCACGAATCGCTCAAGCGAGAGCTGGAGATCACGACCAGATGAAGCCAACAGGACCACGTCATCCGCAAAAAGCAGGGACCCAATCCTGAGGCCACCAAGTCGGATCCCCTCAACACCTCGGCTGCGCCTAGAAATTCTGTCCATATAAGTTATGAACAGAATCGGTGATAAAGGGCAGCCTTGGCGGAGTCCAACCCTCACCGGAAACGAATCCGACTTACTACCGGCAATGCGGACCAAGCTCTGACACCTGTCGTACAGGGACCGGACAGCTCGTACAAGGGGGTCCGGTACCCCATACTCCCGGAGTACCCCCCACAGGAGCCCCCGGGGGACACGGTCGAATGCCTTCTCCAGGTCCACAAAGCACATGTAGACTGGTTGGGCAAACTCCCATGCCCCCCCCAGGACCCCAGAGAGGGTATAGAACTGGTCCACTGTTCCGCGACCAGGACGAAAACCACACTGCTCCTCCTCAATCCGGGATTCGACTATCCGGCGGACCCTCCTCTCCAGGACCCCTGAATAGACCTTACCAGGGAGGCTGAGGAGTGTGATTCCCCTGTAATTGGAACACACCCTCCGGTCCCCCTTCTTAAAAAGGGGGACCACCACCCCAGTCTGCCAATCCAGCGGTACTGCCCCCAATGTCCACGCGATGCTGCAGAGGCGTGTCAGCCAGGACAGCCCCATAGCATCCAGAGCCTTAAGGAACTCCGGGCGGATCTCATCCACCCCCGGGGCCTTGCCGCCAAGGAGCTTTTTGACCACCTCAGCGACTTCAGCCCCAGAGATAGGAGAGTCCACCCCTGAGTCCACCAGCTCTGCTCCCTCATGGGAAGACGTGTTGGTAGGATTGAGGAGGTCTTCGAAGTATTCCCTCCACCGACCCACAACGTCCCGAGTTGAGGTCAGCAGCACCCCATCTCCACTGTACACAGTATTGATGGAGCACTGCTTCCCCCCCCTGAGCCGCCGGATGGTGGACCAGAATCTCCTCGAAGCCGTCCGGAAGTCTTTCTCCATGGCCTCGCCGAACTCCTCCCATGCCCGAGTTTTTGCCTCGGCAACGGCCGAAGCCGCATGCCGCTTAGCCCGCCAGTACCCATCAGCTGCCTCCAGAGTCCCACAGGCCAAGAAGGCCCGATAGGACTCCTTCTTCAGCTTGACAGCATCCCTCACTGCTGGTGTCCACCAACGAGTCCTGGGATTACCGCCACGACAGGCACCAACGACCTTGCAGCCACAGCTCCGGCTGGCCGCCTCAGCAATAGAGGCACGGAACACAGCCCATTCGGACTCAATGTCCCCCGCCTCACCCGGGACATGTTCGAAGCTCTGCTGAAGGTGGGAGTTGAAGCTCGCTCTGACAGGGGACTCAGTCAGATGTTCCCAGCAGACCCTCACAACACGTTTGGGCCTGCCAGCTCTGACCGGCTTCCTCCCCCACCGTCTGAGCCAACTCACCACCAGGTGGTGATCAGTTGACAGCTCCGCCCCCCTCTTCACCCGAGTGTCCAAGGCATGTGGCCGCAGGTCCGACGATACGACTACAAAGTCGATCATTGAACTGCGGCCCAGGGAATCCTGATGCCAGGTGTACATATGGACACTCTTATGCTGGAACATGGTGTTCGTTATAGACAATCCATGACGAGCACAGAAGTCCAATAACAAAACACCATTTGGGTTCAGAGGGGGGGGGGGACCATGCCTCCCAATCACTCCCCTCCAGGTCTCACTGTCATTGCCCACGTGAGCATTGAAGTCCCCCAGCAGAACAATGGAGTCCCCAGAAGGAGCACCCTCCAGCACTCCCTCCAAGGACCCCAGAAAGGGTGGGTACTCTGAACTGCTGTTCGGTGCATAAGCACAGACAACAGTCAGGACCCGTCCCCCCACCCGGAGGCGGAGGGAAACTACCCTTTCATCCACCGGGGTAAACCCCAACGTGCAGGCACCAAGCTGGGGGCTGATGAGAATGCCCACACCAGCTCGGCGCCTCTCACCATGAGCAACTCCAGAGTGGAAGAAGGTCCAGCCCCTCTCGAGGGTACTGGTTCCAGAGCCCAAGCCATGCGTCGAGGTGAGTCCAACTATATCTAGTCGGAACCGCTCAACCTCGCGCACCAGCTCAGGCTCCTTCCCCACCAGAGAGGTGACGTTCCACGTCCCTAGAGCCAGCTTCTGCAGCCGGGGATCGGACCGCCAGGGTCCCCGCTCCTTGCTGCCGCCCAGCTCACATTGCACCCGACCCCTACGGCTCCTCCCGCAGATGGTGAGCCCACGGGAGGCGGGGCCCATGTAACCCTTTCGGGCTGAGCCCGACCGGGCCCAATGGGCGAAGGCCCGGCCACCAGACGCTCGCTCTCGTACCCCGCCTCCAGGCCTGGCTCCAGAGGGGGGTCCCGGTAACCCGCGTCCGGGCAAGGGAACATTCATGCCCAGGTTGGTCGTCATCATAGGGGTATGACACAAAGTTTCTAAGACATTTAACATCACTTTATTCTTGCTTAATATTCTGTGGAATACAGTCTAGGTTTCGTTTTCTGACCCTTAATGAACGCCAGAAGCAGAAAATTACACTATAAGAAGTTTGACATATCATGTTTATAAATAATAAATATCCCCAAAAAATGTGGGTTTTTTTAAAAAAAACAAAACAAAAACATTTGGTTAAAAGGGACAATTCAAGATAAGGTTTAGATGCATGTCACCTCCACACGCCAGGATGCATGCCCTACAACATCTGGGAATGCTCTGGATGAGACAACAGATGTTCTCCTGAGGGATCTCCTCCCAGACCTGGATCAGTGAATCAGTCAGTCTCTGGACAATCTGTGGTCTGATGCGGTGGATGGAATGAGACAAGACATCCAAGAGGTGCTGGATTGAACACGCCGGTGAATCCATAACATCAGTGTCTTCATCACTCTGGAAGTGCTGACATGCTCCAGCCACATGAGGCTGAGCATTGTCACTCACCAGAAGAAGCTCGGCTCACACTGCAGATGATCTGATGATGGGTCTGAGAATCTCATCTTGGTACCTAATGGTACCTCCAGCTAGCACATGGAGGTTTGTGTGCCCTTCCAAGGATGTAACAATAAAACTTTATGGGATGATCCAGGCAGCAGAACGTTCTCCGGGTCATCTCCAGACTCACCAACGACTGCTGCACATGCTCAGTGGGAATCACCAATGCACAGGGCACCAGTGAATCTGCAGATCCTGATGTTCTCTGATGAATGCCATTCAGGCTGCATGGGGTCGACATGTGAGCACACTGGCCCTCATTCTGTCCTCAGAGTCTGTTTCTGACAGTGTGAGCAGAAACACAGCCTGATGTCATACTTCTAGAGAACTGGCAAAAATGCAAATGTGTGCAAAAGTCTGTCAGACAGAATGAATACTCCTGTTCCACCTGCAGGTCCACTCCTTTACAGGGACTGTCTGGCTAATCGGCTCTGATTTCCACCTTTAGACTGTCCCATTTGTACAAAAACATGTGAAATTGATTCACAGTCAGCTACTTCCTAACTGGATAGTTTGAAATCCCAGACTGACTTTGAGTTATTGGTAATGATGTTTTTCTGTTTACTTTTAGCAGTGTGCAATATAAATAGTGAGCTCCATTAAAGACGGCTTTTTGTGCTGTTTTTATTTATTAAAATGGAAAAACTTGGTATGCTTATCTTTTTACGCAACAAATACACACATTTCTGATTTGTTTTAATCTTTATTTAACACTTACAAATACAAAAGAACTGATTTTCAGTGACTTCCAACTTCATTCATTCATTCATTCATTCATTCATTCATTCATTATCCTAACCGCTTGATTCGATAAAGGAGTTTTGGGGAAGCTGGAGTCTATCCCAGCAGTCTTTTGGGTGAAAGGCAGGGTACACCCTGGACAGCTCGCCAGTCCATCGCAGGGCCAAAAAGAGACAATAATCCACTCATGCTCGCACTCACTCCTATGGGCAGATTAGAGTAACCAGTTAACCTAACATTCATGTCTTTGGACAGTGGGAGGAAGCCGGAATACCTGCAGCCCATGCCATGCAGGCAGAGAACATGCAAACTACCCACTATGCCACTGTGCAGCCCACTAACTTCATTGTATTTAGTAAATAGAAACAACTTTAAAAGTTACTGCACACGTAAAAAAAAAAAAAAGTTAGCATCAGCGAGCTTCATAGACAGAAAGTTAATGCAATAGAAGTATCAGAGTATTTCCAAGCGAAGGTAGTTCATCACTTGTTGTCAGTGCAGTGATAAGAACTTTGCTTATTAAACATTGGCATTGCATAAAATTGTGAAAAAGATAAAAGTATTCTGGGAAATCTCAGTGTTTTAAACCCAAAGATTGAAGCAACTGTGGGATTCTCAGGTAGCATGA